>NC_045970.1:58331145-58423645 GCF_010909765.2 Amblyraja radiata | reverse complement strand
ATTGCATGATAAATTTAAGAAATAAAATGATCGGTCCCTGGGCTGTTGGAATGTATTATGCAATTATACTGTTGCCTTTTTAGCCGTAACGGAGGCCCCTGTCAATGGCTCCATTGACTCAGCTGTGCGCCTGATCCCACAGACAAAGATACTTACTCTCAACAACTCGTTCACCGACGTCTCTGACGTGAGGAAGTACGGCATGCCTGGTAAAGTTCTGATGCATTTGTGCAATTCGTCGGCGAGAAATCATCCGGAGAACTACAGGGATGATGCCATTGCGTTGGAACAGGTGCAAAGGCGATTTCCCAAAATGTTACTGGAGCTGCGGGCTTGAATTATAGCGAGAGGTCGGTTTAAGGAGCAGGGAGGTTCTACGGCAGTTGTACAGGGCCTTGGTGAGACCACACCTGGAGTATTTCGTACAGTGTTGGTCTCCTTATCTGAGGAAGGACATTCTTGCCATAGAGGGAGTACAGAGAAGGTTCACCAGACTGATTCCTGTGATGTCAGGGCTTTCATATGAAGATAGACTGGATAGGCGCGGCTTGTACTCGCTAGATTTTACAAGATTGAGGAGGGATCTTATAGAAACGTACCACATGCTTAAGCGGTTGGACAGGCTAGATGCAGGAAGATTGGTCTCGATGTTGGGGAAGTCCAGAACAAGGGGCCACAGTTATAGGATAAGGGGGAAATCTTTTAGGACGGAGATGAGAAAAACATTTTTTACACCGAGAGTGGTGAATCTGTGGAACTCCCTGCCACAAAAGGTAGTTGAGGCCAGTTCATTGGCAATATTTAAGAGGGAGTTAAATATGACCCTTGTGGCTAAAAGGATCAGGGGATATAGAGAGAAAGCAGGTACAGGATACTGAGTTGGATGATCAACCGTGATCATATTGAACGGCGGTGCAGGCTCGAAGGGCCGAATGGCCTACTCCTGCACCAATTGTCTAGGTTTCTATCTTTCTATCTTTAAGCAGGGAGCTGTTTTGTCGAGCGCAGGAGGACGAGGGTTGGTCTTTTTAGGACGATGAGAAGGGATCTAATAGAAACTTATACAATTCTTGAGGGATTAGGGAGGCTAGATGCAGGAAATAATGTTCCCGATTTGAGGAGTGTACGCCATTTTGGACTGAGATGAGGAAACACGTTTTCAGCCAGAGAGTTGTGTATCTGTGGAATTCTCTGCCACAGACGGCATTGGTTCCCATTTCACAGGATGTTTGGTGAAGCATTTACTACATGGTCATTGAAGGAGGGTAAACAAGGGCACTAGTGCGATGAATTGTATGAATTACGGTGCAACCACGCATTAGCGCAAATGTTGGTAATTTCAACAGAAATTAATGACTGACAGCGGAGTGATCAAACGCGGGAAGGTGGGACGAGTGCAGCTGGGACATGTTGGCCGTTGTGGGCGTGGGTCCTAAGGGTCTGCTTCCACGCTGTTGCACCATGACTCTATGGCTGTATGAGTGAACGTAATGTTTCCACCATAGCGGTAGATCGTCGCGCACCAAATAAATACACCCGAGAATGTATCCGTGTTTACTTGCAATATTTCAGTCGTCGTGCGCATTCGTTACTTCAGCATATAAGAGCAGGGAGGTTCTACCGCAGTTGTACAGGGTCTTGGTGAGACCACGCCTGGGGTATTGCGTACAGTTTTGGTCTCGTAATCTGAGGAAAGAGATTCTTGCCATAGAGGGAGTACAGAGAAAGTTCACCAGACTGATTCCTGGGATGTCAGGACTTTCATATGAAGATAGACTGGATAGACTCGGCTTGTACTCGCTGGCATTTAGAAGATTGAGGGGGGATCTTATAGAAACTTACATAATTCTTAAGCGGTTGGACAGGCTAGATGCAGGAAGATTGTTCCCGATGTCGGGGAAGTCCAGAACAAGGGATCACAGTATATGGATAAGGGGGAAGGCTTTTAGTACCGAGATGAGAAAAACATTTTCCACACATAGAGCGGTGAATCTGTGGAAATCTCTGCCACAGAAGGTAGTTGGTAGTTGTGGCCAGTTCATTGGTTATATTTAGGAGGGAGTTAGATGTGGCCCTTGTGGCTACAGGAGAGAAGGCAGGTACAGGATACTGAGTTGGATGATCAGCCATGATCATATTGAATGGCGGTGCAGGCTCGAAGAGCCGAATGGCCTACTCCTGCACCTATTTTCTCTGTCTATGTTTCTATGTCAGAGATTCTTGCCTTGGCACCCAACACAGGCGACTATATGCGTGCCAGCCACAGAACCAGATCTAGAAACTTATATTACAATCGCTCTACACTTGTAAATCTCTATTCCTACAGTAACATGTCTTACTTTAACTATGATATCTATACACTGTAAATGGATCGATTGTAATTCAATATTGTCTTTCTGTTGACTGGTTAGAACGCAACAACAATGCATTCACTATATCTCGGTGCACGTGACAATAAATTAAACTGGTTAACCCGATAAACCTGAATTGTATGCAACTTAGGATATAGAACACTACAGCAAAGGAACAGACTCTTCGGCCCACACAATACGTGGCGAACATAAACTAATCGCAAATGCCCTCGCATGATATATGAACCACGAATCAATACATTTACATGTGCCTATCTAAAGCTATTGGACCTCGACCATTATAGCTACCCTTCTTGCCCCTCTCCCTTTAAACTTATGAGCTCTCGTCTTTGACATTAAAATCCTGACAAAAACGTTCTGATCGTCTAGCTAGAAAGAGCAATTCCCTCGGAACTGCCACTTCTCAACTCAGTGAGACACAGAACAGGAATTCGGCATTTGCCGGTCATCTGCCGGTGTATTCGCTGATCTGGCGGAATATAGCCGATCTTTTTCCCGTTACTGAAAAAAAACCATGCAAAGCTCAGGGAGATGATGCCAGCGATTGAACTTGGCGCGGCACATACATGCAAAGCATGTGCTCTGCCACTGAGTTGGAATCCTGATCTGAAGTTAGAGCTAATCTTTCAAAAGCTGGTAGCTCTTCTCGAGCAACAAAAACAAGAACCAATTTTGAGGGTTTCGGCCCGAAACGTTGCCCATTTCCTTCGTTCCATAGATGCTGCTGCACCCGCTGAGTTTCTCCAGCATTTTTGTCTGCTTTTAATTATATTCATGTTCCTTATATCCGACCAAATACCAGCATCACACTGGCCACGCTCTCCTACCATCTGTAATAAATTGCAGGAGTAATAAAACCGGTGCCATTCGCTTCAAGAATTGAAAGCCTATCAGGCTTTTGATCACTATATTTTTGAACTAGGATTTGGGTTTTTAGTTTATTGAATATTCTCTGTATATTTTGCCAACAAGCAATTAATGCTGCTACGAGTGAGAATTTCATTGTTCGCTTGTAGGTACATTTGACATGCAAACACTCATGAGCATTGACTCTTAAAGCTTGACCTAAGACGAGACGGTAAACGAACATGTGCGTGGTTTCACTCTCACCAGTCACCAAGCAACAGGTTGAAGATTTTTTTGCAGCATTTCTCATTATCTTTAATATTTTCCCGTAACCGGCATGAAAAATAAGAAACAACTCCGAACCGTATGTGAATTCGCGCCACACAAGCCACCCCTGACCTACCTGGTACTCCAATTGCAGCCAGAATTGGATAATAATAGCATTCTATGCGCCGTATCCGCCACATGTTTCAGATTTCCGTCTTCTTGGTCGTAACTGTGGTCTATCCTGTACGTAACTGGACGCGGGCAGATCATGAGCCAAGTGAAACACCCTGGTGTATTTATACTCTAAATAATACATAGTAGAATTAAATGGAAAATTAGACCACTTCCCCCGAGCATCACGAACGAGTCTTGGAAAAACAATGTTTCGTTCCCCAGTGATGTTGAGCAATCAATGTAAGGTCCTCTGCACATTACGCGTACACCAGCTGAGCACATTCTGCAACAAAATATGAAACAGTTACATTTTTTGACTATCTCCAATGCCGTATTATAAGTGATTCAATCCACCTTTCCTCTTTTTTGATATTTGTAATTCTTTCTTTCTCTCTCTCTTTCTATCTATATAAAAAAAACACTAGAAGCAGAATGAATCGACAATTGAAAATTTTAATAATGTATGATTGATGTATATGATTTAAAAAAAATAATATGTAACTATACTTTACGGTAATATGTTTGCTTCTAATAAAAATATTAAAAAAAAACAAAAAACCCCCCAACAAAATATGAAATGCCAATTTTTGAGACAGTCATAGAGTTGTATACCTGCGGTACGTGTCCCTTGACCTATTGATTCTGGGCTGACCATTATGCCGATCTGTGCTAATCGCACTCTGTTTCCCTTTATGGCCCGATCATTCAAGTAGTCGTCTAGCTGCCTCTTAACGCGTTACTGTTTCTACCCCCACTGCCTCCTCGGGCAAATCTCTATTAAAATAGCTCTTTAATATTACTCGAAACCTAGACTGAATAACATTTTTCCAAATGTCTCCCCCATCTGTGACAAATGTGCATCTCAAAACGTCACTGTAACACACTCTTTTGTCTCCTGTACAAAACTTCATAAATTCTGGAATGAAATTTTTTGAACTTTTACAAAACTATTTAATACAAAACTGAACCCCAATATAGAACTGATTATCTTCGGATCAATGGAAGACGGATGTAAACTAATTACGTTTCAAAAATCTCTTCTTAACTATGGCTTAATAACGGCAAAAAAACATACTTAAATTTTGGAAAAATGCAGCCGCAGCAACGCCCAAAATGTGGATTACAAATATGCCTGAAATTTTACATCTTGAAGAAATGAGACTCGTCCTTTTAGGCAAAACAGACTGATTCTAAATGATTTGGTCTTTTTTTATCGACTTTTTACAAGCATATGGTTCAACATAACCTTAGAAATTAAACGTTTCAGAACCGGATGAAAGGTGGATGAAGATATTAAATAGGTTTATCTATTTCAATCTCTTTCTTTTTAATTCCTTTCTTTCTCTCTATCTCTCTTTTTTCGCTTCATTGTTTTCACACTCTATCCCCTTTTACCTTTTCTTCGGGCTTTCTTTACTATCTCACGATCTAACACTATCACCACGGCTTATGATACTTTTTTCTTCTCTATCTTGGCTTGTCTCATTTTCTGTTCTATTCTGTTAAAAATAAAAATAAATAAATAAATGAAAATTAGCTCTTTGATGACTGCATATCACCTTGAACCCGTGCCCTTTTGTCCTGCACCATGGCACATATCAACGGATTCGGGTATCTCCTCTATCGATGCCTCAATATATACACTTCAAATGATACGTAGAAACATAGAAACATTGAAAATACGTGCAGGAGTAGGCCATTCGACCCTTAGAGCCAGCACCACCATTCAATATGATCATGGCTGGTCATCCAGAATCAGTACCCCATTCCTACTTTCTCGCCATATCCTCTGATTCAGTTAGCCCTTAGAGCTATATCTAACTCTCTCTTGAATACAAGAATACGTCTCAAGTCAAGTCAACTTTATTTGTCACATACATATACAAGATGTGCACTTGACATGAAGGTGGCAATGCCTGCGGATTGTGCAAAAACTACAGAACAGAATAGAACAGAATCAGTATTTATATGTATGAATTTTTTTTACAAGAGACACAACACAACAGTAAACAGTTTACAGTCCTGATGGCCTGTGAGAAGAAACTCCGTCTCATCCTCTCTGTTTTCACAGCATGACAGCGGAGGCGTTTGCCTGACCGTAGCAGCTGGAACAGTCCGTTGCTGGGGTGGTGGTGATTCCCCCATAATGTTACTGGCTCTGGATCTGCACCTCCTGGTGTATAGGTCCTGCAGGGAGGCAAGTGTAGTTCCCATAATACATTCGGCCGAACGCACTACTCTCTGCAGAGCCTTCCTGTCCTGGGCAGAGCTGTTCCCAAACCATATTGTGATGTTGCCGGACAAGATCCAGCCCCAGAGTAGAAGCACTGGAGGATCCTCAGAGAGACTCTGAATTTCCTCAGCTGCCTGAGGTGATAAAGGCGCTGCCTTGCGTTACTCACCAGTGCAGCAGTGTGTGTTGTCCATGTCAGATCCTCTGTGATGTAGACTCCCAAGTATTTAAAGCAGCTCACCCTATCCACAGTCGTCCCATTTATCTCCAGTGGTGTGTACGTCCTCGGATGATGTGCCCTTCTAAAGTCCACAATCATAGAAACATAGAAATCATCTCCTTAGTTTTTCTCACATTCAAGAGGAGGCTGTTGGCCTGACACCAGAGTGCCAGATCAGCCACCTCCTCCCGGTAGGCCTTCTCATCGTTATTGGAGATCAGGCCCACCACCACAGTGTCATACGCAAAATTGATGATGGAGTTGGAGCTGAACCTGACCACACATTCATGTGTGTACAGGGAGTACAGTAGGGGGCAAAGGACACAGCCCTGGGAGGATCCTGTGTTCAGGGTGAGGGGGTTGGATGTGTGTCTTCCAATCTTGACCACCTGGGGCCTGGCGGTGAGAACGTCCAGGACCCAGGCACACAGGGGAGTGTTCAGCCCCAGTTTCAGCAGCTTCTCAGCATGTCTGGTGGGGACTATCGTGTTGAAGGCTGAACTGAAGTCTATGAACAGCATCCTTACATAGCCCCCCAAGGTGTCAAGGTGAGAGAGAGCGGTGTGCAGAACAGACCGCATCATCCGTGAATCTGTTCGGACGGTATGCGAACTGCAGTGGGTCCGTGTTGCGAGGGAGGTAGGCGCAGAAGTGTTTCTTGACCAGCCTCTCGAAGCATTTCATGACTACCGAGGTGAGGGCCACCTTCATTCGAGCAGGCTGGAGAGGCATTATTTGGCACTGGAAAAATGGTGGATCATTTGAAGCAGGCAGGGACCACGGACTTGGCCAGGGAGAGGTTGAATATTGTAGTGAGCACAAGACTTTAGTAGTCGCCCAGATATACCATCTGGGCCTACAGTTTTCCTCGTGTTCACACGCGCCGGAGCCCTCCTCATTCTATTAAACACTAGGGACAATTTACAATTTTACAGAAGCCAGTTAACCTACAAACCGGTACATTCTTGGAGTGTGGGAGGAAACCAAATCACCCGGAGAAAACTCACGCAGTCAAGGGGAGAATTTGCAAACTCTGTATTGACAGCACCCGTAGACAGGATTGAACTCTGGCGCTTCAAGGAAACAATTCTATCATAGAAACATAGAAACATAGAAAATAGGTGCAGGAGTAGAGGCCATTCGGTCCTTTGAGCCTGCACCGCCATTCAATATGATCATGGCTGATCGTCCAACTCAGTATCCTGTACCTGCCTTCTCTCCAAACCCCTTGATCCCTTTAGCCACAAGGACCACATCTAACTCCCTCTTAAATATAGAAAATTAACTGGCCTCAACTACCTTCTGTGGCAGAGATTTTCCACAGATTCACCACTCTCTGTGTGAAAAACGTTTTTCTCATCTCGGTCCTAAAGGATTTCCCCTTTATCCTTAAACTGTGACCCCCTTGTACTGGACTTCCCCAACATCGGGAACAATCTTCCTGCATCTAGCCTGTCCAATCCCTATCGTTACATGGCCATCTTTATTTTAGTTTATAGATACAGCATGGAAATGGGTCCTTCTGCCCACCGAGACCATGCCAACCTTCAAACACGTGGTCGCAGTAATTCTATGCTGGGGCCAATTCTCCAGGGGTCAATTAATCTACAAATTCACTCACATTTAGGATGAGAGAAGTAACCAGAGCACCCAAAGGAAACACACACGGTCACAAGGAGAATGTGCAAACTCCACACAGGCAGCACACAATGTCTATGTTTCTATGTTCTCTATGGTTCACATCACACATTGGTTGTCATGGGGATTGGAGCCAGTAAAGTCTCGGGACACGACCATGGCAGACAGCAGATTGAAGTATCTGCTACGAATAAAAACACAATGTCGCACATGTTAACCCTCCTGCCATAACTCATCTTCCAGACTGGAGTGCTCAGCAAGTACAGACAGCTCAAAACAGACTGCACTCGAGCCTTCCATGGCGTTTAGGAGCCACATTCGCCAGGTAGATTGTGAGCACTAGTCCCTGACACCTCGGAAATGTCACGAACATTGTGAATATTAAAGACAAATCACAACCACATGGAAAACAAAATTATCTTCCGTTCACGTCACGATTGTCTTGAAGATACTTACGTAAAAAACATGCACCGAAGATGAAACTAAGCAGCATTTCCGTCTTTCCTTTAAGGGAGCAGATAGCTGGCTTGGCCGAACGTTGGAGTGCGTGGCCGTGCACTGCTTTGACCGAATTGGAGCTGCGCTGATACAACTTCGACAGTAGGTTGACACGCCAGCGCCTCTACTTCCATAGAGGTTTTGAGAGATCCTGCATTCACCGAATCTCCCACTAAATATCAACATGTACTGCAGAAAGTATCCTGACTGCTTAATCATATGGCATTCCTAACGCACAGAGACGCAATAAACTACATAGGGATGGAATCAACACACTTCGTCTCAGGCAAGTAATTAGTTCTTCCCATCTACGTCGCCCCAACAGTCATCCGGGTCGTGCCCATTTCTAGACTCTGCAACGCGACACTCCCCACGACCCTACCATTCGCCGGGGATGTCCTGCCGTGTTTGACTTCCCAAAATGCAACACCTCGCACTTATCTTCATTAAAAATTAATCAGCCATTGCTCTGCCTACTTGTTGAACTCCTTCTGCAGTTGTACAGGGCCCTAGTGAGACCACACCTGGAGTATTGTGTGCTTTTCTGGTCCCCTAATTTGAGGAAGGGCATTCGTGCCATTGAGGGAGCAGCGTAGGTTTGCAAGGTTAATTCCCGGGATGGCGGGACTGTTATATGCTGAGAGAATGGAGCAGCTGGGCTTGTACACTCTTGAGTTTAGAAGGGTGAGTCCGCGGGAAGTGCGCACGTCAGTCAAGGCGGTGCGTACGGCCTCAATGCGGCTGCGGACCGGCAGGCAGTTGCCGCGCGGAATCTTTGTACAAGGTCAGTTTTTCGGAGCCCCGCGCGATGTCGGGACCAGCTCCGCACAACTCCATACGGCTCCGGCGATCGAAGTGGTACCGGCCCCGCGAGGCCGTACGGCTCAAGCGACCACGTTAGGTCGCGCTTGCCGCATGGAGTCGCATGCTCGTGGGACAGGCCCTTAAGTCGCCCACTCCGCAGAGTCAGAAAACAACGAACAATCAGCGATGAGAGGGATTCATGAAGCATTAATACTATGCAGTCCATGGCCGTCTCATTTTAAACTAACGATGTATTTCATTCTCGCACAAGGCAGTGGAAGTTTGATTGATCTCAAGTCTATTTCATATAGAAGAAAAATGATATAAACAGAATCAGCATTGAATGAACTAGATCAGTGTTGATCATCCGAATTCAGACCCCATTTCATGCTTCTTCCACATACCCCTTGATCCCATTAGGCACAAGAAATTCGACCAATTCCATTGTTAATATAATGAAAGGCATTTTGTTCTCGTTTCAACTCAGTCCATCTGGCTCCTATCCAAGGAATGACCCTTTGAAAGTTCTCGATCAGAAACGTCACCCATTCCTTCTCTCAAGAGACGCTGCCTGTCCCGTTGAGTTATTGCAGCATTTTGTGTCTAGCTTCGGTTTAAACCAGCATCTGCAGTTCTTTGCTGCACATTTTGTCTCCGACACAATCTGGACTCGAGTCCAACGTTGCATTGCAAACGATATTTCCCTGCTTAACTGAACGGAAACACCTGTGGATTCTGTGCAGAGAGTAACGAGCGACCTCCTGTGGCTGTTCGGAGATAGTGACTGCGACCCAATAGGTCCAATATCTTGCCAGATGCTGGTGTCTTCTACTGGCAACGCGCGCAGCAATTGAATACTTTTAGCTAGGTCCGATTAAAACTTTAATTGCTAAAGCGCCACAAATTGCTGGCGAAACATAGCGAACTGGGTAGCATCTCTGGAGAAAATGGATGGGTAATGTCTTAGCTCCAGCAGCAATATAGATTGCATATGATCATATGATATATGCACAACCCTGCCCCAGAATGCTATACATAGATATAAGAGTTACGGAATATCAGCAGTTTGAATGCATCGGTAATACGCGCAGATATAGGTCCCAAGAAATTAAAGTTTAAATAGGTCATAAGAGATAGGAGCAGAATTAGGCCATTCGGTCCATCAAGTTTACTCCGCCATTCAACCAGGATATATCTCTCCCTCCTAACCCCATTCCCCTGCCGCGCAGGAAACGGTTGAACAAGATAAGAGCCACTTGTATTGGAAGCTAGATACTAGTATCGATACTTGTTCGGTTGACTGACAAGAGGCAGAGTGAAGAAAGGGGGAGAGGGGGGGGGGGGGGGGGCTATTGTTTAATGCCACTGACCAGAGGTTTCCGCAGCGTCGGAGTTGAATGAGCAATTTTACACTCGCGTCGTTTGCTTAGTTTCTGTGGTTCACCGGGGTGCGGTGGCTGACAAGGATATCCGAGGTTTCCTGTCTGTGTGTGTGTCTGCGCACCTATTGGCGCTCTGCACATGGCTGCCGCATCTGAGCTCTTCAACCCCTGGGAAACACAGAAAAGGACAAGTAAGGCTCACCACAGGCGGTTATTGCACTGCGCAGAGACTGCTTCCAATCACTGTGGAGCTCAGGGCGCAGTAATACATTGCAGAGTCAGTCAGCTGGAGACCCCAAATAGTTAATTGGACAAATGAAGTCGATGTCTGGAGATCCATGGAGAAGCGTTTCTCTAATATGTCTCCCGGTGTTTCCCGATGGTCCCAAGATCGTATCTGCACAATAAACTCAGGATTTTCCTCGGCAATTTGTCGATACCAATATATCCAATACGTGGATGCTGCAGTATTGTAGGTGCAGGTTAGTTTCACCAAGTCACCTTTTCTCTCTCTCAGTAAAGACTCGGTCTGAGTGATTGAATCCCCAGCGCCCTGTCCTGTGAAATAGGTTCCGTGTCAAGAGAAAAATAGTGGCCGTTAGACGATGGTTTAGTTTGACCGCCGAACAAATGCAACGTTTCGACATGCGGACAAAACACACTTTTACATAATGTTGCTCCGTGTTTCAGAAAACATCAGCTGCGAAGGATAAGGATAAGGGGGAAGTCTTTTTAGACCGAGATGAGAAAACCATTTTTCACACAGAGAGTGGTGAATCTGTGGAATTCTCTGCCACAGAAGGTAGTTGAGGCCAGTTCATTGGCTATATTTAAGAGGGAGTTAGATGTGGCCCTTGCGGCTAAATGTATCAGGCGTTATGGAGAGAAAGCAGGTACATGATACTGAGTTGGATGATCAGCCATGATCATGTTGAATGGCGGTGCAGGCTCGAAGGGCTGAATGGCCTACTCCTGCATCTATTTTCTAAGTTTCTATGTTTCTATAACATGGAACAGAAATACGGGCAGAATCGGAACAAGCCATTCAGCCAACAATGTCTGCGCCGAACATGATGCAAAGCTCAACTAAGTGCATCTTCTGTAAATCACTCATATCTCTTATTTCCGTGCATGTCCATGTGTTTATCTCAAACCCTCTTAAACGCCTCTGTCGTATCGCCTCTATCACCATCCCCGGCAGCATGTCCCATGTACTTACCGCTCTCCCCGTAAATAACCCGTACATATCGTTTGCGTTTTGCCCCCTTCACCTTATTGGCAGATCATCTAGTCTTTAATAATCCCACAGTGGGAAAGAAAAAAGCCGTTCTGAATGCCTGCACTTTCTATATCTCTCACAAGTTCATAAGCTTTAATCAGATCGGATCCCTTAACAATCCATGGGAAACAAGCCAACTCTGCCCCATCTGTCCTGAGAGTTAGCACCCTTTAATCCAAGTAGTATTCTGGGTATAGGGCTAGAGATACTCAATCTTCGGTTTAAACCAGCATCTTCAGTTCCTTCCAACTGTTATTCTGGTAATCCTAGCCTGCATCCTAACCAAAACCTCCACGCGTTTCCATCAATAACACGATGGGAACTGTAGGCGACGGTACAAATGCGGCCAACCAAGGTCTTTAAGCGCTGCATCGTGTTGTTGCAACAGTGGATTTTTCCACAATGGGTCCTATAGTGCACAGTACCCATTGGCTGTGATTGCGATTGAACCCAGCAAGGTCTAGGGAGACGGACATGGCAGACAGCAGATTGAATTATCTGCTAAGAAAAAAAAAAACACCATGTCGCACATGTTAAATATCCTGCCTGAACTCATTTTCCAGATTGAAGTGTTCAGCAAGTACACACAACTCAGACTGCACTCGAGGAGTCCATGCATGTTACGAGCCCCAGTCGCCAGGCCGATTGTGAGCACTACTCCCGGTCTCTTCAGAAATTCCACGAACATTGTGAATATAGCAGACAAAGGGCCGAATGGCCTACTCCTGCACCTATTTTCTATGTTTCTATGTGTCTATGTCTCTAAATCACAGATCTCGAAGGGCCGAATGGCCTCCTCCTGCACCTATGTTTCTATGTCTATGTCAAAGTTGTCTTCAGTTCGCCTCACTTTTGTCTTAAAGGTACTTACGGAATAAACATGCACAAAATATGTAAGCAAGCAGCATTTCCATCTTTCTTTCAGGGAGCAAATAGTTGCCGTGACGGGAAGTTGGAGTCCGTGGCTCTGCCATGCTCCCCACTGCACTGTTATTCGCCGGAAAGGTCCTGCCCTGTTTGACTACCCAAAAACCGAAACCTCTCACTTATCTTCATCTTCATCATTGCTCGGCCCACTTGTGGAACTGATCTAGATCCCCCGGTGGTTTTTGATGATCATCTTCGCTCTCTACGACTCCACCTACCGTGGTGTCATCTTCAAACGTTCTATGCATGCCTTCTACATTCTCATCCAAATCTTCGATATCAATGACAAACGTCATTGGGCCCAGAACTGATGCTTGAGGCAGACAACTAGTCGCAGGCATCCAGTCCGAGAAAAAAAATATCTTCCGCCATCCTACTCTGCTTTCTCCCTTCAAGTTGATTTTCTCCCCATTTAGCAAAATCCACCTGGATCTCGTGCTACCGTTCCAGGGCAGCCAACCATGCGGCACTTTATAACATGCTCTGCTGGACATAAAATGTCCACAACATTTCCCTCATCAACTAGTGCATATGTATTAGGATTTTTCTTGAAGCCTCTCATAAAGAGACGTACGTTATCCTCCCTCCATCGTGCTGGCGAAACACAGCGAACCAGGCAGCATCTCATAGATGGATGAGGTTTCGGGTAAGGACCATTCTTCAGACTGATTGTGGTGGTGGTGGGGCTGGGACTGAGGGGAGAGAAGGCTGGAAGGAGCTTCACAATTCCCGGCTGTTTATTCCTTTTTGTGTCAAGGCTTCTGTATTTTCATCTCTGGGCTTGCTCCAACTAGTTGCCTATCAACGCCCCTTCTCTCCTGTGTCCCCTTAGATATGGCCAGGCTTTGAGCTAACCCTCCTATCTTTCGACTGTCATCCTCTCCCCGCTCACCACAATCATTCTGAAGCACTGCCCCGAACTGAAACTCCATTCATGTTCTCCAGATATTCTACCTGGCCCGTTGAGTTACTCCAGCATTCTGTGCATTATTTTTTTGTAATCCAGCATCTGCAGTTTTGTCAGTTTCCCAACAATAATTTTATATTGTTATTCTGATAGTCAACGCCAATGTAGATGGTGAATTGGTGCGAAAATGGATACAAACTGAAGAGCGTACCATTTAGTATGTTCAAACGGTGATATATATTCTGTTCCTGGGGCTCAGGGGGGATCCAGTGATACGCGGAAGAAGGGGGATAGGGGATTGAATTGGGGCAATCGGCCGTGATCAAATAAAAATGCGGAACCAGCCTGTGGTGCCGATAGTCCCAGAATGCTCCGATTACCCACGTTTTGGTCCGAAAAACATTATTCATACCATATAACCATATAACCATATAACAATTACAGCACGGAAACAGGCCATCTCGACCCCTCTAGTCCGTGCCGAACACATAATCTCCCCTAGTCCCATATACCTGCGCTCAGACCATAACCCTCCATTCCTTTCCCATCCATATAACTATCCAATTTATTTTTAAATGATAAAAACGAACCTGCCTCCACCACCTTCACTGGAAGCTCATTCCACACAGCTACCACTCTCTGAGTAAAGAAGTTCCCCCTCATGTTACCCCTAAACTTCAGTCCCTTAATTCTCAAGTCATGTCCCCTTGTTTGAATCTTCCCTACTCTCAGTAGGAAAAGCTTTTCCACGTCAACTCTACCTGAAGAGTCGAGAGGATGAAGAAGGGTCTCGAGCCGAAACGTCACCCATTCCTTCTCCTCAGAGATGCTGCCTGGCCCGCCGAGTTATTCCAGCATATTGTGTCCACCTTCGATTTAAATCAGCATTTGCAGTTCTTTCCTGCACGTAATATTAAAGCGGTTGTGCTATGTAACGCGTGTAGAGCTGCAAATCGAGAAATGGCCTGGGAAATGCGAGTGAGATTTTGTGAGACGGTTTGGGCAACACATCTCATGAAGGCTGTGCTGGTCCTGGAGAGAGAGTGGAGGAATGGGTGAACATATAATCTGCGCTTAAAGGCACTCGTTGGAGTTTAGAGGAATTGCCTCGGATCGACGCTCCAATCGCGGCCTGCAGGCTTTGACATCAAGGGCTCGCAGTCTCTGGAGAGACCGAGTCGGGAAGCTCCTTAAGCCGCTCGACGTTCGACAAGCCCAGACCCGAGGTCAGATCGCCGGCGCGGGGTAACTGAGATTCCCCACCGGTGCAGGAGCTGATCGGCCCGACGAGGAAGGCCCACCGCCAGCTACGGTGTAAATAAGATCTTCCGGTCAACGGAAGGTTAGAGGCCCCCGACCGCTGGAGGACAAAGACGGGAAGAGATTGAACTTTTGGTATTACCTTCATTACAGTGAGAAATGTGGAGGGGTCACTGTGATGGATGTTGATGTTAAAATGTATTCTGTGTGTTCGGTTGCTTTTTATATGATTTGTATGAATGACTTGGCAAATGAAATTCCTCGTATGTTGCAAACAATACTTCGCCAATAAAGTATAATTTTATTGTATTGTATTGAATGGTGGAGTAGATTTGATGGGTCAAATGGCCTCATACTGCTCCTATCATTTATGGTCTTCTGATTTTATGAGTGCATGGAGTGGAAGTAATAATGTTATGTTAAAACAATAGCTTTTCATGGACGACCTATCAAATAGAAAAATATAAAGTATTGCTTCTCAAGATCATCAGCTGCATTTAATGTAAGAAGGAGCCCAAACGAGAGCGATTAGTCAACAACACACGCGACAATAGTGTCGTTTGCCCAGAATCGTTAACGTTTGTCCGCAGACATTGACTGCGTTGTCTCCCAAGTCTTTAAGACCGCGCCAGGAATATTGTGCGCAATTTTCGTCTCCTAAATCGAGGAAGGACATTATTGCTATTGAGGGAATGCAGCGTAGGTTCACTCGGTTAATTCCCGCGATGGCGGGACTGACGTCTGATGAAAGAATGGGTCGACTGGGCTTCTATCCGCGGGAATTTAGAAGGATGATAGCAGATCTAATAGAAACATATTAAATTATAGACAACAGACAATAGGTGCAGGGGTAGGCCATTCGACCCTTCGAGCCAGCACCGCCATTCAATGTGATCATGGCTGATTATCCCCATTCAGTACCCCGTTCATGCCGTCTTCCCATATCCCCTGACTTCGCTGTCTCTGTATCCAGAGAACCGGCCTCCATCGCCCTCTGAGGCAGAGAATTCCACAGACTCACAACTCTTTGTGAGAAAAAGTGTTTCCTCCTCTCCGATCTAAATGGCTTATCCTTTATTCTGAAACTGCGGCCCCTGGTTCTGGACTCCCCCAACATTGGGACATATTTCCAGGCTCTACTATGTCCAAACCCTTAATAATATTATATGTTTCAATAGGATTCCCTCTCATCATTCTGAACTCCAGAGTATACAAGCCCAGCCGCTCCATTTTCTCAGCATATGACATGACCATGTTGAACGGCGGTGCTGGCTCAAATGTTCGAATGGCCTAGTCCTGCACCAGTTTCAGTATATTTCTACCTCTACATGTATACACATGTTGCTGCTGTGGTGCAGCAGGGAGACGATACGGTGCGCCACTCCGAACAGCAGCAGTTCTTGAAGTTCTTGAGGTACCTCATCATTGCATTAACCAAAGGCCGGACGAGAGCGCCAGATTCATGCACGGAGTTGGAAAACTACGTGGGGGTGATAAAGTACCGGCTATTTCCCATGACTGTCGTGTGTCGTCGTGTTGGGATGTCCTTGTTTAATCCGTTGGCTGGAAAAACACAAGAAAATACTTCGATACTCTTTCTCCCCTCCCTTTCACGAAACTCTTCCAATGGGGTTCGGTTATAAGATTGTCGTCTGTTTAGGACGGAGAAAATTTGATGAAGGTGACTTACATCGAGGCAGAGTTTGGTCGCAGTCAGAGATTGAAACTACAAAGTTACAATTTGAACCCCGGGAACAAATAGCTTTGTTGCTATTTCAGTGTTTGCGTATTTTCGTGCTAGTAATGGAGTGCGCCATCTGGCGGCTCCGTGCAAAATTGCATGCGGTGTGTTTTTGTGCGTGTCCGCCGTGTTTCTTCAGCAACGTGGAGTCCATTGCACAAAGATACGTGGCGGAGTCGGTAATCTCGGACGCGCGGACGATTAACTGGGTGGTTTTTGCAGCCTTATTGTACGTGGAAGAGAATCGGTCTGTGAGATCCCATTTCTCTTTAGTATCCTTGTCGTAATCCGAAACAGGGTCACTGGCTGCTGCCCACGTCGCTGTCTGTACCAATAAACATTCAGGATTGTCCCTGCGGTTCTAAAGGAGCATTCTAGCGCTATGTCATCTTTAACTGCGAACGTCATTTCAGAGACCGACTGTGCCACCGAGTCCTGGATGCTCCAGTCTAACAGTAAACCATATGCCAGTTAACATGTGTAGGAAGGAACTGTAGATGCTGATTTAAACTGAAGATAGACACAACAACTGGATTAATTTAGCGGGACATGCAGCATCTCTTGAGATAAGGAATGGGTGACGTTTCGGGTCGAGGTCCTTCTTATGAGTCTCGAAATATATATTAATGATTTGGACGAGGGAATTGAATGCAACATCTGCATGTTTGCGGATGACACGAAGCTGGGGGCAGTGTTAGCTGTGAGGAGGATGCTAGGAGGCTGCAAGGTGACTTGGATAGGCTGGGTGAGTGGGCAAATGCATGGCAGATGCAGTATAACTTTGGTGGCAAGAACAGGAAAGTAGACTCATATCAGAATGATGGCCGATTAGGAAAAGGGGAGATGCAACGAGACCTGGGTGTCATGGTACACCAGTCATTGAAAGTAGGCATGCAGGTGCAGCAGGCAGTGAAGATAGCGAATGATATGTTAGCATTCATAGCAAAAGCATTTGAGTATAGGAGCAGGGAGGTTCTACTGCAGTTGTGCAAGGCGTTGGTGAGACCACATGGTGAGATTTATGGGATGGCAGGACTTTCATATGAAGAACGACTGGATAGACTCGGCTTGAACTCGCTAGAACTTAGAAGATTGAGGAGGGATCATATAGAAACTTACAAAATTATTACGGGGTTGGACAGGCTAGATGCAAGAAGATTGTTCCCGATGTTGGGGAAGTCCAGAACAAGGGGTCACAGTTTAAGGATAAGGGGGAAGTCTTTTAGGATCGAGATGAGAAAAAAAATCACACAGAGAGTGGTGAATCTGTGGAATTCTCTGCCACAGAAAGTAGTTGAGGCCAATTCATTGTCTATATTTAAGAGGGAGTTGGATGTGACCCTTGTGGCTAAAGGGATCAGGGGGCATGAGAGAAGGCAGGTACAGGATACTGAGTTGGTTGATCAGCCATGATCATATTGAATGGCGGTGCAGGCTCGAAGGGCCGAATGGCCTACTCCTGCACCTATTTTCGATGTTTCTATGTTCCTATGAAACGCCACACATTCCTTCTCTCCAGTAGGCCGTTTGTGTCCATATCAGTTAACTTAATTTCTTCAATCAATTCAATCACTCCTTTCTCCAATTTAATATGTGTAGTAACAAGATCCAATAAATAATTTTGGAGACGGAAATACTAACCGAGCAGCGATGTAACGACGAAGAGCGGAGCGATGAAGATCCGCATGATGTTTCCGAGTCCACAGGCCAGGAAACCCACAGTCGGAGCACAATTGTTGGAGCTTCACCCCCCCCGGTCCGCGATGAATGGTCCAAATACGAGCAGCCACCCGCCGTAACCAGCTCTTCAGGGTCACAGGTTTGACAACGCATTCAGACCTAGAGGATCAAATGTGATCTCGATGGTACAGCCACAACTGTTGACACTGAGCGGAGTACGGGCCGTGTGAACGTGCGCAGCGCTGTTCTGCTGCGACCGGAGTTTGTCAAATGAAATAACGTGAGTGTATTGCGCTTGCTCACCGCGACGCGCCATGGTAGGAATGAGACCCTACCGCCGATTGTACAGCACCATTGCAAAAGTAAACATTACTGACCACCATGGAGATGGCTAGACCTACCGGCAGTCTGTTAGTTTTCTCAACTTTTGTTATTTTTTGTGTCTGTTTAAAGTTTGTTTTTATGTTCTTTAGTTTGTTTCATGGCGGGGGGGGGGGGAGGCGGGGGAAACCTTTTTTCAAGTCCTTACCGTCCCGGAGTTGTGATCATTTTTCGGATCACATTGTCATGGCCCTGCGGCCTACCAACGCTGGAGCTGGGAGCCGTCTCGGACTGTCGTGAGCCCCACCGCGGGGCACGGACTTACGATCGGAGCGGATCACTTGCCTAGTATCGCTCCCACCGCGTCCACCGTGGACTTACCAACAAGGGCTCGAAGTCTCGGGAGAGGCAGGTCGGGAGTTCCAACGCCGCAGACAGTTCGTCCAGCCCCGAGGCGAGGTTCGAATTTTATGTATTATTACTGGGCAGTGCATATTAAGAATATGATTTATTGGTTGGATAGTGCTACCCAACAGACAGAATGGATAAAAATGGAGAAGGAGGATTGCCATCCTAGTAATATAGGAACGATCCTCTTCTCCCCAAAAAAACTGAATAACACAATATATAAGAAGAACCCAATTATATATGGTACAATAAGAATATGGAAACAAATAAAATTATCTTTAAAATTAAGAAATCTATCACTGTTAATGCCAATAGCGAATAACCCTTTATTTAAACCATCTCTTATTGATAAGACATATAACCAATGGGAAAGTCTCGGAATTAGAAGGATCGGGGATATGTATGAAATGGGAAACTTACTATCATTCCAACAATTACAATTAAAATTTAAATTGAAAAACAACCAATATTTTAAATATCTTCAGATTTCCGATTTCGTGAAAAAATATATACAAGGATATCAAAAAGTAACTCCTGACTTATTGGAAGAGGCAATGAATATTGAAGCTGACTCACAAAAATTAATATCATATTTATATAATAGTATTCTAAATATAGACCTACCATCGACAGAGGTACTTAGAGAAGAGTGGGAACGGGAACTAATGATAAAAATTACGAAGGTTAAATGGGAAAAATACCTGATATATATTCACAAATGTTCAATTAATGTAAGACATAATTTAATCCAATTTAAAATTGTACATAGATTATATTACTCAAAAACAAGATTGAACAAATTTTATCCAAATATATCCGCCACTTGTGATAAATGTCTAGCCCAAAAGGCAACTATAACACACTCCTTAGTCTCCTGCATAAAACTTTATAGATTCTGGAATGATATTTTTGAAATATTTACAAAATTATTCAAGACAAGAATGGAACCTAATACTGAAATGATTATATTTGGCGTAATGGAAGATGGGAATAAATTGAACACATCTCAAAATCTATTCCTTAACTATGGTTTAATAATAGCAAAAAAATTAATTCTTAAATTTTGGAAAGGTACATCAATACCAACGCTTAAAATGTGGATTGCAAGTATGTTGGACACCGCTCATCTTGAGGAAATGCGATTCCTCCTAATGGATAAATCAGACCAATTCATAACGAGTTGGTCTCCATTCGTCGTTTTTTTGGAATCATATGGTGCAACACAATTGTAAAAAATAACTGTTTCAGGACTGGACGATGGTTGGTCAAGACTATAAATAATGATCTCCTCTTTTTTTTTTTTTTTTTTTTTTTTTTTTTCTTTTTTTCTCTCTATTCTCTCTCTCAACTTTTTTCATTTACTCGTTTTCTTTTTTCACACACTATATATTTCACATCTTTCTATCCTTTACTATCTAACTTCTTTTTCTTATTCTAATCTTTTTTCAATGTAACAAAAAAAAAAAAAGAAGTTGTACATAAAATGTATTATGAAAATATATATTAGGCACTTTGGTGCCATATGACTGTACTTACTTCTAATAAAATAAAATATTAAAAAAAAAAAAAAAAAAAAAAAGTTTGTTTTTATGTTCTTTAGTTTGTTTCATGGCGGGGGGGGGGGAGGCGGGGGAAACCTTTTTTCAAGTCCTTACCGTCCCGGAGTTGTGATCATTTTTCGGATCACATTGTCATGGCCCTGCGGCCTACCAACGCTGGAGCTGGGAGCCGTCTCGGACTGTCGTGAGCCCCACCGCGGGGCACGGACTTACGATCGGAGCGGATCACTTGCCTAGTATCGCTCCCACCGCGTCCACCGTGGACTTACCAACAAGGGCTCGAAGTCTCGGGAGAGGCAGGTCGGGAGTTCCAACGCCGCAGACAGTTCGTCCAGCCCCGAGGCGAGGTTCGATCGCCCGGCGCGGGGGAGGTGACACCCCCCCCCCCCCCCCCCGATGCAGGAGCTGAACGCCTCGCCGCCGGCTACGGGAGTTAAGACCGTCCCGTCAACGGGGGCTCGAGACCCCCCGGCCAAGGAAGAACAAAGGAAGAGACTTGAACTTAATTTCGCCTTCCATCACAGTGAGGAATGTGGTGGAGTCACTGTGGTGGACGTTCATGTTAAATATGTTTTTGAACCTGTTGCTTTTAATTGTATGACTGACCTGGCCAGTGAAATTCCTGGTATGTTGCAAAACAAACTTGGCTAAAAAATCTGATTCTGATTCTGATTCTGAAATTCTACTGTTATGGGTTACTCTCTTCCAACGGTCTCGTCCTGACCACCGTTCTACTCTGTATGAAGGAACTTCAAATGCTGGTTTACACCGAAGGTAGACACAACATTCCGGAACAGGCAGCATCTCTGGAGAGAAGGAATGTGTAACGTTTCGTGTCGAGACCACTCTTCCGTCTGGTCTGTTTAAAACGTCACCTATTCCTTCTCTCCAGAGAACCTGCCTGCCCCGCTCAGATACTCCAGCATTTTGTGTTCATTTCCGATCTGGTGGGTTCATTCGATTTTTACAAATAGAACAATCCCACTATCACCCAGATTCGTTCCCAAAGCCACCTACCTCATCGGCTACATGCTTCTCCCAGCGCATTACCACAGTGATGATGGCATACTGGAGCAGCTGCAAGAGCTGCTGTCTCATAGCGCCAGATACCCGGGTTCGTACCTGACATCAGGAGCTGCCTCTGAAGAGTTTGCATTTTCTCCCTGTGATCCTGTGGGTTTCTCCGGGTGCTCCGGTATATTCCCACATGCCAAAGATGTACCGATTTGTACGTTATTCGTCCTCTGCAATTTGCAGCCAGCGTGCAGAGAGTGGATGAGTGAGTTGGGCTATAAATGTAGTGTGGATGGATGATAGAGGGGCGCTGTAGATTCAGTGGGCCGAAGGGGCTCTTTCCATGCTGTATCTCTAAACTAAACTAAACAACCCTTTCACGCATTCCCTCCCTCCAATGTTCCTCCTTGACAACATCCCTGCCTCACCTGTTTGAAGTAATCACCTTCTTTTCTTCTTAGGTTCCATCATCCGAAGTCCTTTGATCTTTCCATTTATCACTCCCAATCCCTGGCGCTATCTCCACAATTCATTCCCTAAGAGGCCTCGATAGTATATGCCAAGGAATCCCGATTTAAAATTATACTCCGATCGCATGCGTTCTTGTCCGAAATTTACCTCTCACGCCGTTTTGCTGGCTAGCTCCATTCCACCAACCTCCTTTCTATTGGCTCCATTTACTTAAAGCTCGCGCGGCCTCGCCAGGGCTCGCAGCATAATCAAGGACGAGTTGCGCCGTGACGACTCAATCTTCTCCCATTCCCATCAGGAAAATGGAATAGAATTGTGAAAACGCACACCTCCAGATTCAGGGACAGTTTCACCCCAGCTGTGATCAGGCAAATTGATCGTCCTACCACAACCAGGGGGCAGTGCTGAACTACTATGTACTTCTTTAGTGAACCTCTGGTTAAGGAAGCCACAAACAATCTCCCAGATATACTGGAGGACAGAGGATCTAAGGGGGTAGAGGTACTGAAAGACATTTTCATTAGGCGAGTAATAGTATTGGGTAAGCTAAAGGGACGGAAGGATGATAAATCCCCTGGACATGGTCGGCATCTCAGGGTCCTCAGGGAGGTGGCTCTAGAAATAGTGCACGCATTGGTGATCATTTTCCAATGTTCAATAGATTCAGGATCCGTTCCTGTGGATTTGAGGATAGCTAATGTTATCCCACTTTTCAAGAAAGGAGCGAGAGAGAAAACAGGGGAATTACAGACCAGTTAGCCTGACTTTGGTGGTGGGAAAGTTGCTGGAGTAAATTATTAAAGAGGTAATAATGGGGCATTTGGATAGCAGTAAAATGATTAGTCCAACTCAACATGGATTTATGAAAGGGAAATCATGCTTGACTAATCCTCTGGAATTTTTTGAGGATGTGACAAGTAAAATGGATGAAGGGGACCAGTGGATGTAGTGTATCTATACTTTCAGAAAACCTTTGATAAGGTCCCGCACGGGAGAATCGCGACTAACATTAGAGCACATGGTATTGGGGGTTGGGTGTTGACATGGATAGAACATTGGTTGGCAGACCGGAAGCAAAGAGTAGGAGTGAACGGGTCATTTTCAGAATGGCAGGCAGTGGCGAGTGGAGCGCCGCAAGGGTCGGTGTTGGGGCCGCAACTGTTTACCATATATATTAATGATTTGGAAGAGGGAATTAGGAGCAACACTAGCAAGTTTGCGGATGACACAAAGCTGGGTGGCAGTGAACTTTGAAGAGGATGTTAGGAGTTTGTAGGGTGACCTGGACAGGTTGAGTGAGAGGGCAGATGCGTGGCAGATGCAGTATAATATAGATAATTGTGAGGTTATCCACTTTGGCGGCAAAAACAAGGGGGCAGATTATTATCTCAATGGGGTTAACTTGGGTAAGGGGGGGGGGGGGGGTGCAGCGAGACCTGGGAGTCCTTGTGCACCGGTCACTGAAAGTTAGCTTACAGGTACAGCAGGCATTGAAGAAAGCTAATGGAATGATGGCCTTCATACCTAGAGGATTTCAGTATAGGAGTAAAGAGGTTCTTCTGCAGTTCTATAGGGCTCTGGTAAGACCACATCTGGAGTATTGTGTACTGTTTTGGTTTCCTAATTAGATGAAGGGCACCATTGTGATTGAGGCAGTGCAGCGTAGGTTCACGAGATTGATCCCTGGGCTGGCGGGACTGTCATATGAGGAAAGATTGAAAAGACTGGGCTTGTATTCACTGGAGTCTAGAAGGATGAGGGGGATCTTATAGAAAAATATATAATTATAATGGACTGTACTCAATGCAAGGAACATTCGTAATAATGCGGATGAGTTGAATGTGCAGATAGCTATTAATGACTATGATGTAGTTGGGATCACGGAGCCATGGCTCCAGGGTGATCAAGGCTGGGAGCTGAACATCCAGGGATATTCAATATAGAGAAGGGATAGACAGAAAGGGAAAGGAGGTGGGGTGGCGTTGCTGGTTAGAGAGCAGATTAACGCAATAGAAGGGAAGGACATTAGCTTGGAGGATGTGGAATCAATATGGGTAGAGCTGCGAAACACGAAGGGGCAGAAAATACTAGTGGGAGTTGTGTACAGGCCACCTAACAGTAGTAGTGGAGTTGGGGATGGCATCATACAGGAAATTAGAAATGCGTGTAACAAAGGTGAAAAAACGTCCAGAACAAGGGGTCACAGTTTAAGGATAAGGGGGAAATATTTCAGGACCGAGATGAGGAAAACGTTTTTCACACAGAGAGTGGTGAATCTCTGGAATTCTCTGCCACAGAAGGTAGTTGAGGCCAGTTCATTGGCTATATTTAAGCGGGAGTTATAACCATATAACAATTACAGCACGGAAACAGGCCATCTCGACCCTTCTAGTCCGTGCCGAGTACGTATTCTCCCCTAGTCCCATATACCTGCGCTCAGACCATAACCCTCCATTCCCTTCCCGTCCATATAACTATCCAATTTATTTTTAAATAATAAAACGAACCTGCCTCCACCACCTTCACTGGAAGCTCATTCCACACAGCCACCACTCTCCGTGTAAAGAAGTTCCCCCTCAGGTTACCCCTAAACTTCAGTCCCTTAATTCTCAAGTCATGTCCCCTTGTTTGAATCTTCCCTACTCTCAGTGGGAAAAGCTTATCCACGTCAACTCTGTCTATCCCTCTCATCATTTTAAAGACCTCTATCAAGTCCCCCCCCCCCCCCTTAACCTTCTACGCTCCAAAGAATAAAGCCCTAACTTGTTCAACCTTTCTCTGTAACTTAGTTGCTGAAACCCAGGCAACATTCTAGTAAATCTCCTCTGTACTCTCGCTATTTTATTGACATCCTTCCTATAATTAAGCGACCAAAATTGTACACCATACTACAGAATTGGCCTCACCAATGCCTTGTACAATTTTAACATTACATCCCAACTTCTATACTCAATGCTCTGATTTATAAAGGTCAGCACACCAAAAGCTTTCTTTACCACCCTATCTACATGAGATTCCTCTTTCAGGGAACTGTGCACAGTTATTCCCAGATCCCTCTGTTCACCTGCATTCTTCAATTCCCTACCATTTACCATGTGCGTCCTATTTTGATTTGTCCTGCCAAGATGTAGCACCTCACACTTATCAGTATTAAACTCCATCTGACATCTTTCAGCCCACTCTTCCAACTGACATAAATCTCTCTGTAGACTTTGAAATTCTACTTCATTATCCACAACCCCACCTATCTTAGTATCATCTGCATACTTACTAATCCAATTTACCACACCATCATCCAGATCATTGATGTACATTACAAACAACAGTGGACCCAACACAGATCCCTGTGGCACCCCACTCGTCACTGGCCTCCAACCGGACAAACAACCATCCACCATTACTCTCTGGCATCTCCCAGTCAGCCACTGTTGATTCCATCTTGCTACTCCACCATTAATACCCAACCATTGAACCTTCTTAACCAACCTTCCACGAGGAACCTTGTCAAAGGCCTTACTGAAGTCCATATGTACAACATCCACTGCTTTACCCTCATCAATTTCCCGAGTAACATGTTCAAAAAATTCAAGAAGATTAGTCAAACATGACCTTCCAGGCACAAATCCATGTTGACTGTTCCTAATCAGACCCTGTTTATCCAGATGCTTATATATATTATCTCTAAGTATCCTTTCCATTAATTTGTCCACCACTGACGTCAAACTAACAGGTCTATAATTGCTAGGTTTACTCTTATACCCCTTTATAAACAATGGAACAACATGCGCAGTACGCCAATCCTCCGGCACTATTCCCGTTTCTAATGACATTTGAAATATTTCTGTCATAGCCCCTGCTATTTCTAAACTAACTTCCCTCAATGTCCCGGGGAATATCCTGTCCGGACCTGGAGACTTATCCACTTTTATATTTCTCAAAAGTGTCAGTACTTCCTCTTCTTTGAATCTCATAGTTTCCATAGCTACTCTACTTGTTTCCCTTACCTCACATAATTCAATATCCTTCTCCTTGGTGAATACCGAAGAAAATAAATTGTTCAATATCTCTCCCATCTCTTTTGGCTCTGCAGATAGCTGTCCACTCTGACTCTCTAATGGACCAATTTTATCCCTCGTTATCCTTTTTCTATTAATATAGCGGTAGAAACCCTTTGGATTTACTTTCACCTTACTTGCCAAAGCAAACTCATATCATCTTTTAGCTTTTCTAATTTCTTTCTTAAGATTCTTTTTACATTCTTTATACTCCTCAAGCACCTCATTTACACCATGCTGCCTATAATTACTGTAGATCTCCCTCTTTTTCCGAACCAAGTGTCCAATTTCCCTTGAAAACCATGGCTTTTTCCAATTTTTACTATTTCCTTTCAACCGAACAGGGACATAAATATTCTGTACACTTAAAATTTCACCTTTAAATGTACGCAATTTCTCTTCCACATCTTTCCCATAAAACAAACTGTCCCAATTTACTCCTTTTAAAGTTAGCCTTTCTCCAATCAAAAATCTCAACCCTAGGTCCAGTTCTGACCCTCTCCATAATTATATTGAAACTAATGGTATTGTGATCACTGGTCCCGAACTGTTCCCCAACGCATACCTCTGCCACCTGACCCGTCTCATTTCCTAACAGGAGGTCCAGCACCGCCCCTTCTCTAGTGGGTACTTCTATGCATTGCTGCAAAAAACTATCTTGCACACATTTTACAAACTCCAACCCATCCAGCCCATTTACAGAATGTGTTTCCCAGTCTATGTGTGGAAAATTGAAATCTCCCACAATCACTACCTTGTGCTTACTACTAATATCTGCAATATCCTTACATATTTTCTCTTCCAATTCTCGCTCCCCATTTGGCGGTCTATAATACACCCCTATAAGTGTTGCTACCCCTTTCCCATTTCTCAGTTCCACCCAAATAGCCTCCCTAGACGAGCCCTCTAATCTATCTTTCCAAAGTACTGCTGTAATATCTTCCCTGATAAGCAATGCAACACCTCCACCTTTTGCCCCTCCAATTCTATCACACCTGAAGCAACGAAATCCTGGAATATTTAGTTTCCAATCACAGCCCTCCTGCAACCATGTTTCACTGATCGCCACAACATCATACTTCCAGGTGTCAATCTAGGCTCTAAGTTCATCCACGTTTCTTACAATCTCTTACAATTTCTATACACATTTAAGAAACCCACCCTCTCTTATTCTCTGTTTATTGTCTTTTTCTTCTCTCTTCCCTACATTTTGGGTCAGAGTGCTACCATTCTCTGCCCCCTGCCTCACACACTGACTGCTAGCTTTCCCAATTTGAGTCCCTCCCCCCCAACTATACTAGTTTAAATTCTCCCCAGTAGCCTTTGCAAATCTCCCCGCCAGGATATTGGTCCCCCTCGAGTTCAAGTGCAACCCGTCCTTTCTGTACAGGTCGCACCTTCCCCAAAAGAGGTCCCAATGATCCAGAAACTTGAATCCATACCCACTGCACCAGTCCCTCATCCACTCATTTATCCTCCATCTCGCTCCATTCCTACTCTCACTGTCGCGTGGCACAGGCAGTAATCCTGAGATTGTTACCTTTGCAGTCCTTCTCCTTAACTCTCTACCTAACTCCCTAAATTCTTCTTTCAGAACCTCTTCTCTTTTTTTACCTATGTCGTTGGTACCTATATGTACCACAAGTTAGATGTGGACCTTGTGGGTAAAGGGATCATGAGGTATGGAGAGAAGGCAGGTACAGGATACTGAGTTGGATGATCAGCCATGATCATATTGAATGGCGATGCAGGCTCGAAGGGCCGAATGGCCTACTCCTGCACCTATTGTCTATGTTTCTATGTTTCTATGGACAAGCTAGATGCAGGAAAAATGTTAGCAATGTTGGGCATGTCCGGAACCGCTTCACTGCCTGTTGTTGGAAATGCATGGAGCGGTCGCCCGCATGATTGTGATTTCTGTATATTACATTGAAAACAGTACTTGTTTGTTCCAAAGTCTGTTTGTAATGTCCACAGGGATGCTACCTAATTGCCTATTTTCTCCTTTATTTACTTTATAAATGTGCCAGAGATTGGTTTGTTTCGCTGACAAACGCTGAGTGGCAGCACCAGGAGTGATCGCTTCGACCGTCGAATTAAAATGTATTATAGTGAGATCGTGGATATAGAATATGTGTATTACCCGATTCTTGCAGCAATTGGTGTACCCGGTAGGTAATTGTCGACACATCTCATAGAATTTACAAAGACAGTTTGAAAAGCGCAGAGTAGTAAAGATGAAGAGAACATACGGAATAATCCGGCACGAAGGCGCAGCGGTAGATGGTGCAGAGCTCGCTCCCCACTACTGTTGCTTGTCTCTGCAGAATTTGTAGGTTCGCCACGTGACCAGCGTGTGTTTTCGCCGAGATTTTCGGTTTTCTCCAGCTCTCCAAGACAGACAGGTTCTTAGGTTAATTGATTTGGTATATATTTGGTTTAAGTCGCTCGTGTGTGTCGAATATTGTTAGTGTGCGGGGATCGCTAGTCAGCGCGGACTCGCTGGAACGGAGGACCCGCTTCGGGGCTGTACATCTAAACAAAACTCAAATAAGCCAAGATACATCTTAGGAGAGAGGAAACGCGTTGTCTTCTTTGACGTATGGCCTCTCATAGACTCTTTAAAAAAATTTTTTATTAGAGGCAGGTACTTACCATATTAAAAACATTTCATGTATATCAATCCTACATTACTAATATTATCGATTGATATTAACTCTGCTTCTAGTATCTTTTTTTAATAGGTAGAAAATAAGAAAGATAAATTAAAAAAAGGAAAAACATGATAAAGAAGAATGGAATAATTTACTAAAAATACAACATTGGAGATAAGTTCGTAAATTATAAAGTATTACTTTCATCTAATCCTTAATTCGAGTTACAGTCAGGTTCATGTGCCGAGCCAGTCTGCCCCTTCAAGTAGTCAATGAATGGAGACCATATTCTGATAAAAAAAATTCTTGTTTGTCCATTAAGCCAAGTCTGATTCTTTCCAAATGTAAGGTCTCCGACATTTCCACAATCCACATTTTAATTGTGGGGGTTACAGGACCTTTCCAAAATGTTAATATAAATTTTTTCCCAGTTATTACACTATAGTCGATAATGTTTATTTGGGTTGTTGTAAATGTTAGGCTTTGTTCTGATATTCCTAGTATTATTAGTTTTAAATCGGGATCCAATTGAGTGTTGACAACTATAGATATTATTCTAAAAATGTCCGTCCAGAAGTTTTTGATTTTTATACAGTTTGCGAATGTGTGAGTTAGGTCAGCCTCCAAATGTTGACATTTATCACAGATAGGGGAGATATGTGGGAAGATTCAATTTAGTTGTGTTTTGGAGTAATGTAATCTATGTTGTACTTTAAATTGTATTAAAGAGTGTCTGGCATTTAATGAACATTGATGTATATGTTGTAAACTTTCATCCCAAATATCTTTCCTTATTGGTTGGGTTAGTTAATTTCCCCATGTTTGTCTATATAAATCCGTTGGTGGTATCTCACTATCTAATAGGATATTATAAATATGAGATATTAATTCATCTGTATTAGGATGTTTATTCAAACAATCATCAAGAATTTCCGGATCTCTAGTTTTAAGGTTTTGTGTATACGATTTAACATAATCTCTGTTGTAAATATCTTTAAAAAATCATTCGAGTGGAGTCCGTAAGCCTGTTGTCGCTCCTGAAATGAAAGAAATATGCCTTTCTTAAAAAGTTGTCCCATCCTTTTAATTCCATAATGTTTCCATTGTATGAAACCTTTATCCAACATAGAAGGTTTAAATGAGGGGTTGTTCACGATGGGGTTGTTCACAATAGAGTGATAAATTATCCAATTTAAAGGTGTTTTTTAATTGTTTCCAAAATCGCATACCACTGTATATTATAGGATTTCCCCCGTAAGTTATTTTAATTCAATTTTGAGGTAGCAAACAGAATCGAACCAATTTCAAAAGGTAAACAATCATCATTTTCCATCTTTAACCAATCTGGTTGTTGGACCATTTTTTCCAGCCAAAAGTTCATATTTTTAATATTAACTGCCCAGAAATAAAACAAAAAATTAGGTAAAGCTAAACCTCCGTTTATCTTTGATTTGCATAAATGTTTTTTTGCTTATTCTATGATTCTTATAATCCCAGATAATATCAGTGACGATGGAGCACCTTTAAAAAAAAACGCATTGGGAGATATATCGGGTTTGATTGAAAGAGGTATAATAATTGCCATTAAAAAATAATTTTTATGACATTAATTCTACCAAACATTGAAATAGGGAGTGTTTTCCTATACTGAATATTCTTGTGCAGTTTATTCAGTAAAGGGGGGAAATTTAATTTAAATAATGAGGTATATGTCTTAGTGACATAAATTCCTAGATATTTAGATTTTTCATTAATTAATTTAAACAGGGAATGTTGTATTATGTGTGGATTAAGTTCCGTTATTGGCATGATTTTGTTTTATTCCAATTAACTCTAAAGCAGAGGGTTATTAAAACTGCACAGAGCATCACAAACGCTCAACTACCCTCCCTGGATAACATATACAGGGCCCGATCCTTGCGCCGGGCCACAAATATCAAGCAGGACACATCCTACCCTGCCAACCACCTTTTCACTCTGCTACTCTCTGGGAGGCGATTCACGTCTCTGAAGGCTCGCACCGGTAGACTAAAAAAATAGTTTCTACCCATGTGCGATAAAATAACTTAATTCTAACAGAGAACACCGGGGAAGCACAATATAATTCGGCGTGCAAGATAATGCGCAATACTCTTTTAAAATACTTTTAATACCTATTCATTATGTGTATATGTTATGTGGATTTTGTGTATATGTGAGTCAATGGCTGTTGTGTTTTGTTCTTTTTAAACGAAAGAGATGCAATGGAATTTCGTTGCACAGTATTGTGCAAACACAATAAACGTATTCTATTCTATCCGGAAAACAAACCAAATTGAGTTATTAGATTTATATACGTTTGGTATACTAATTTCTGGTTTTGCATTGTAAATTAATACATCATCTGCATATAAAGAAATTTATTCACAGTGTCTTTAGTATTATACCAGTATATTTCTGGATGGGCCCTAACACTTTCTGCAAGTGACTCAATAGCGAGTGCGAACACTGTAACGGAGATAGCGGGCATCCTTGTCTACAACATCTAGATCAATTAAATTTAGTTGATAACATTTGATTTGTTAATATTCTAGCTGTTGGGTTGGTGTATAAAAGTTTTACCCATGTACAGAACTTCTCACCCAGTTGAAAAATGTCCATCACCGAAAATAGAGAGGGCCTCTCATAGACTCTGGTACAAATTTAACCTCCACGGATTTTGGCTACAACCGATGCACCCTGCGCTGTTGGTAGAGCAAGCGACACGGCGTCCTCGCTGTGTGTGGGACTATCTGTTCCGCAGTGCGTAGTGCACTCGCTAGAAAGAAAAAGAACACCCCGCCCCTTCTCTGTAAAACTCATAAAATTCCACAGGGGTAATTTCGCAGAGACTGATTTGAAGATCGTATGAACAATTTACTAAACAAAAAAACGTCATTGTGAACAAACAGACATGTTCCCCTTCAGGCCGGAAGGCAATTTTAAGATAGGGGTTTGAGGTACAGATAACAGAGACTGTAGCTGCAGCGATCATGCCGGGATAACAAAGCATCAATATTAAACGGTTGGTATACATATGTGAAGATCAATAGAAACGGAAATCTCACTAGCTTTGGTAATCAGGTATTTCATCATTTGCTGACGATTGAACATCTTTATAGAAAATGTTTGATGGTTGATCGTCCCAAATATGCGCACGTTTAAATAACCCTCACCCACCGTCGCAAACCCCACACAATTCATCATTTTATGTTTTTATTCCTTCCCAGTGAATCTGATGGCGATTGTGATCCTGTCCCGTGGCAAGTGCGGCCTCTCCAAGTGCATCACTCGTTACATGTTAGCCATGGCGACCGCGGACCTCTCTGTGCTTCTCGTTGACGTGATATTTCGTCGGATTGCTGATATGTATTGGTGGCCTACTTACTTGACCTACACTCCTGTGTGTAAAATAATACTCTACCTGGCTCCCGTGGCGGTGGATTGTTCTGTATGGTTCACAGTCGCGTTCACATTTGATCGCTTTGTTGCGATTTCTACTAAGAATATGAAGGCCAAATATTGCACCGAGAGAACCGCGTCGATTGTAATTCTGACAGTGACCCCGTTCGTCTGCCTTCAGAACCTACCTTTGCCCTTCGCATACGTTTCTTATTTACCAACTGAACTGAATCTGGGCTGCGCCAAAGACGTATTTTTTTATATGCACCCTGAATGGATGGTGTTCTCTTGGATCGAACAGTTGTTCACCCCAGTGATTCCATTCTGCCTGATTTTGTTGTTTAACGCGCTCACCGTCAGACGTATTTCCGTGGCCAGTCGGGTCCGCAGGAGCCTCCGAGACCTCAGCGGTGGGGAGAAAAAGAAAGACCAGGAGATGGTGAACCGCAGACGGTCGGTCGTTTTACTTCTGGCAATCTCCAGCTGCTTCATCCTGCTCTGGGCCACAAGGGTCGCACATTTTATTGTGCTTCGAAGTTTTAATTTGTTCTTACGCAGGTCCTGGAGAAACCCCCTGTTCGAATTTGAAAAGGTTGGATTCATGCTTCAGCTCCTGAGCTCCTGCACCAACACGGCCATTTATACCGTGACACAGCGCAAGTTCAGAGATGAGTTGGTCCGTGTGCTAACATATCCATTCCGTTGCGCTAAAAAGATAGGGCAATTGGTAAAATGATCATTAAAATAATATCACAACAACAAGTGAGTGGCTTGGTTATTGGATGTATGTGAAAATACAAACATTTAGTTTAAACATTAAACAGCTGCTGGAACAATGGAAGGTAGACAAAATGCTGGATAAACTTAGCGGGTGAGGCAGCATCGATGGAGCGAAGAAATAGGTGTTCCTTTGCTCCATCGATGCTGCCTCACCGCTGAGTTTCTCCATCAATCTATTCCTTCGCTCCATAGATGGCGTGATTGTCGTATGCTGAGAGAATGGAGCAGCTGGGCGCCCGACATCCGGTGCCCTCCGCTCTACTTTCAGGCGGAAGAAGGGTCCCGACCAGGAACATCATCCATCCTTTTTCTCCACAGAAGCCGCATTACCCGCCGAAGCACTGCAGCAGTTTGTGCCATTCTTCGGTGTAAACCAGCATCTTCTGTTCCTTTCTTCACCACCTCTTATGGCTGCTCCTTCCATAACCCCAATAAATGTTTCTGCACTTGGTTGGAACGGTCGCCCAATTAGTGATTAGGGAATTGTAACTGGGAACAAAAAAATAGTTGGCCAAATAATTTGTACCTAAATTTCCCGCCGTAGTTTACAAACTGCACAGGTTCCATTTGATTAAGAAAGAACTGCAGATGCTGGATAAATGGAAGGTTGACAAAAATGCTGGAGAAACTCAGCGGGTGAGGCAACAACTGTGGCGCGAAGGAACAGGTTACGTTTCGGGTTGAGACCCTTCTTCAGACTGATGTGGGGGGGGGGGGGGTTGGGGGGGGTTGGCCTTCGCTCCATAGATGCTGCCTCACCCGCTGAGTTTCTCCAGTATTTTTGTCTACCTTCGAAGGTTCCATTTGATTGCTTGTTCTATTTTGAAGGCTGCATTTTATTGAAATACAATTTCCGACCAATCTGCCTTTGCTGATTGGAAATGGTGTTTGTCGAAGGGGAAGGATTTACAATGGCAGGAATTCATGGCGTTGTTTTCGTTCTGTGCTTAGCTTGAGCAATAAATGAGCGGAAAGATAGAGAGATCCACGTATTCATTTACCTTTGCCCTGAACTATAGTCACTAGCAGAAGGCGTTGATGTTTGACGCAAAGTGCAATGACAAATCTATCAGCGATGGTGAAACAACGTCTACGTAATGGGACTATCCGTGTGATATAGCGCGATGTGGCCATTCAGCGCATCAAGGAATCCTTGGTCATGTTGCTCCGCGACCTCGTTGTGTTTGACCCTGTGCTCATGCTTCCTCAAACATGACAGGGCGGCACGGTGGAGCAGCGTTGGAGTTGCTACCTTACAGCGCTAGAGCCCCGGGTCCCGGGTTGCGCTACCTACGGGTTCATGTCTGTACGGAGTTTGTACATTCTCCCCGTGACCTGCATGGGTTTTCCCCGAGATCTTCGCTTACCTTCCACACTCCACATATGTACAGATTTGCATGGTAATTGGCTTGGTATACATGTAAATTGTGCTCAGTGTGTGCAGATAATGTTAGTGTGCGGGGATCGTTGGTAGTTGAGGACTCCATGGGCTGAAGGGTCCGTTTCCGCGCTAAACTAATCAAACTAATGCACCGCGCTAAACTAATCACGAACAGAAACGATACGAAATTAAACTAAACTAAACAGACCTGAACTAAACTGAACCAAACTAAGCTAAACTAAAATAAACAAAACTAAACTTGGTGGAGGACCTTTTGGTTTGCTATCGTACATGTTCCTCGTTGATGAAACATAGAAACGTATAAACATAGAAAATAAGTGCAGGAGTAGGCCATTCTGCCCTTCGACCCTGTACCGCCATTCAATATGATCATGGCTGATCATCCATCTCAGTATCACGTACCTACCTTCTCTCCATGCCCCCTGATCTCTTTAGCCACAAGGGTCACATCTAACTCCCTCTTGAATATAGCCAATGAACTGGCCTCAATTACATTCTGTGGCAGAGAATTCCAGAGATTCACCACTCTCTGTGTGAAAAATGTTTTCCTCAACTCGGTCATAAAAGATTTCCCCCTTATCCTTAAACTGTGATAAGGGGTAAGGATAACTGTGATACATCGGGCTTTCCCACCTCCAGCATGATCCCAGCCCCGGGATCATTGTCGAGGGAGGTTCCCGATACATCTGACAGCGATGAGCTGGCCTGTGACTGGCCAGGCTCCTGCACTTTCCCACCGCCTCCCACAACTGTTGGTTTTTTACAGAGGCCCAGGAGCCGTTGGTGCGGTCGCAGAGGGACGAGCTACACCCGAGCGGTTGGAGTTAAACCCGAGCGCGAGGCTTGTTTTTTTACAGAGGCCCGAGAGCCGTCGGAGCGGTCGCAGAGGGAGATAAAATCGGCTACGTTCCATTCGCGTTTCAAAACAAGTTGGCTTGAGGAAGCCACTGATTGGTGGAAGCAGACAAGAGGGAGCAGCTGATTGAGAGTCAGATCCCTACTGATTTCTTCCAGCAGTTTGTATTGTATTATATTGTACTTTGTATTGTATCCTAGGTAAGAGGGGAGTGCCAGGGCAGTTTATTGTTCTGGATGTCAGATTTGGGAGGTCAAGGAATCTGATAGCCTTCCAGATGTCCACATCTGCGCCAGGTGCGTCGAGATGGGGCTCCAAAGGGACCGTATTAGGAACCTGGAGCAGCAGCTCGATGACCTCCGTATGGTCAGGGAGAGCGAGGAAGTAATTGAGAGGAGTTGCAGAGAGGTGGTCACTCCAAGACCACAGGAGGCAGGCAAGTGGGTCACGGTTAGGAGAGGCAAGGGGCACAGGCAGGGACCAGAGAGTACCCCGGTGGGTGTACACCTTGACAATAAGTATTCCTGTTTGCGTACTGTTGTGGGGGGGGGGGGGGGGGGGCCAGCCTATCTGGGGGTATCGACAGCGGCCGGGCCTCCGCTACAGAGACCGGTCCTGTTGCTCAGAAGGGTAAGGGAAAGAAGAGGAGGGCATTAGTAATAGGGGACTCTATAGTTAGGGGGTCAGACAGGCGATTCTGCGGACGCAGTCGGGAGACCCGGATGGCAGTTTTCCTCCCTGGTGCCAGGGTCGGGGATGTGTCTGAACGTGTCCAAGATATCCTGAAATGGGAGGGAGCGGACCCCGAGTTCGTGGTACATATAGGTACCAATGACATACGTAGAAATAGAGAAGAGGTCCTTAAAGGAGAATTTAGGGTGTTAGGAGGCGAGTTCAAAAGATGGACCACAAAGGTAACAATCTCCGGATTACTGCCTGTACCACGCGACAGTGAAAGTAGGAATAGAGCGAGTTGGAGGATAAATGCGTGGCTGAAGGACTGGTGCAGAAGGCAGGGATTCAAGTTTCTGGATCATTGGGACCTCTTTTGTGGAAGGTGCGACCTGTACAAAAATGATGGGTTGCACTTCAACCCGAGGGGGACCAATATCATGGCGGGGAGATTTGCAAAGGCTACTGCGGAGACTTTAAACTAGAACGGTTGGGGGGAGGGACTCACATAGAGAAAGCTAGTAGACAGTGTGTGAGGCAGGAGGCAGAGTAGGACAGCACTCAGACCCAACAAGTAGGGGGGAAAGAAGAAAACAATAATAAACAGAGAATAAGAGTTGATGGGGTTCTTAAATGTGTGAGCAGAGACACAGAGGGGTGTAAAATGGGGGTAAAACAATAGGTAGCAAGGTGAAAAGTAAAAGTGGCAGGCAGGCAAATCCAGGGCAAAAATCAAAAAGGGCCACTTTTCAACATAATTGTATAAGGGGTAAGAGCGTTGTAAAAACAAGCCTGAAGGCCTTGTGTCTCAATGCAAGGAGCATTCGTAATATGGTGGATGAGTTGAATGTGCAGAAAGCTATTAACGATTATGATATAGTTGGGATCCAGGGTGACCAAGGCTGGGAGCTGAACATCCAGGGATATTCAATATTCAGGAGGGATAGACAGAAAGGAAAAGGAGGTGGGGTAGTGTAGCTGGTTATAGAGGCGATTAACGCAATGGAAGGGAAGGACATTCACTTGGAGGATGTGGATCGATATGGGTAGAGCTGCGAAACACTAAGGGGCAGAAAACGCTAGTGGGTGTTGTGTACATGCCACCTAACAGTCGTCGTGAATTTGGGGATGGCATCAAACAGGAAATTAGAAATGCGTGCAGCAACGGTAAACAGTTATAATGGGTGACTTCAATCTACATGTAGATTGGGTGAATAAAATTGGCAGGGGTGCTGAGGAAGGGGATATCTTGGAATGTATGCGGGATAATTTGTCTAAACCAACATGTAGAGGAACCAACGAGAGAGCAGGCTATTCTAGACTGGGCATTGAGTAATGAGGAAGGGTTAGTTAGCAGTCTTGTTGTGCGTGGCCCCTTGGGCAAGTGTGACCATAATATGGTCGAGGTCTTCATTAGGATGGAGAGTGACATGGTTAATTCAGAAACAAGGGTCCTGAACTCAAAGAAAGGTAACTTTGAGAGTATGAGGCGTGAATTGGCCAAGATTGACTGGCGATTAATTCTTGAACGGTTGACGGTGGATATGCAATGGAAGGCATTCAAAGACTCCATGGATGAACTACAAAAATTGTTCATCCCAGTATGTCAAAAGAATAAACCAGGGAAGGTAGTGCATCCGTGGATAACAAAGGAAATCAGGGATAGTATCAAAACAAAAGATGAAGCGTACAAATTAGCCAGAAAAAGCAGCCTACCTGAGGACTGGGAGAAATTCAGTTCAGCAGAGGAGGACAAAAGGCTTAATTAGGAAAGGGAAAATAGATTAGGAAAGAAAACTGGCAGGGAACATAAAAACTGACTGCAAAGGTTTTTATGGATATGTGAAGAGGAAAAGATTAGTTAAAACAAATGTAGGTCCCTTGCAGTCAGAAACAGGTGAATTGATTATGGGGAACAATGATATGGCGGACCAATTGAATAACTACTTTGGTTCCGTCTTCACTAAGGAAGACATAAATAATCTGCCGGAATTAGCAGGGGACCGCGGGTCAAAGGAGATGGAGAAACTGAGTGAAATCCAGGTTAGCCGGGAAGTGATGTTAGGTGAATTGAATGGATTAAAGGCCGATAAATACGCAGGGCCAGATAGGCTGCATCCCAGAGTACTTAAGGAAGTAGCTCCAGAAATAGTGGATGCATTAGTTATAAGTTTTCAAAACTCTTTAGATTCTGGAGTAGTTCCAGAGGATTGGAGGATAGCTAATGTAACCCCACTTTTTAAAAAATGAAGGGAGAGAGAAAACGGGGAATTACAGACCAGTTAGTCTAACATCGGTAGTGGGGAAACTGCTAGAGTCAGTTATTAAAGATGGGATAGCAGCACATTTGGAAAGTGGTGAAATCATTGGACAAAGTCAGCATGGATTTACCAAAGGTAAATCATGTCTGACGAATCTTATAGAATTTTTCGAGGATGTAACTAGTTGAGTGAATAGGGGAGAACCAGTGGATGTGTTATATCTGGACTTTCAGAAGGCTTTCGACAAGGTTCCCCATAAGAGATTAGTATACAAACTTAAAGCACACGGTATTGGGGGTTCAATATTGATGTGGATAGAGAACTGGCTGGCAAACAGGAAGCAAAGAGTAGGAGTAAACGGGTCCTTTTCAGAATGGCATGCACTGACTAGTGGGGTACCGCAAGGCTCAGTGCTGGGACCCCAGCTATTTACAATATATATTAATGATTTGGACGAGGGAATTGTATGCAACATCTCCCAGTTTGCGGATGACACTAAGATGGGGGGGGGGGGGGGGGGGGGGGGGCAGTGTTAGCTGTGAGGAGGATGCTAGGAGACTGCAAGGTGTCTTGGATACGCTGGGTGAGTGGGCACATGCATGGCTGATGCAGTATAATGTGGATAAATGTGAGGTTATCCACTTTGGTGGCAAAAACAGGAAAGCAGACTATTATCTAAATGGTGGCCGATTAGGAAAAGGGGAGATGCAACGAGCCCTGGGTGCCATGGTACACCAGTCATTGAAAGTAGGCATGCAGTTGCAGCGGACAGTGAAGAAAGCGAATGGTATGTTAGCATTCTTAGCAAAAGGATTTGACTATAGGAGCAGGGAGGTTACTTACAAAAGTAAGTACAAAACTACTTACAAAATTCTTAAGGGGTTGGACAGGCTAGATGCAGGAAGATTGCTCCCGATGTTGGGGAAGTCCAGGACAAGGGGTCACAGCTTAAGGATAAGGGGGAAATCCTTTAAAACCGAGATGAGAAGAACTTTTTTCACACAGAGAGTGGTGAATCTCTGGAACTCCCTGCCACAGAGGGTAGTCGAGGCCAGTTCATTGGCTATATTTAAGAGGGAGTTAGATGTGGCCCTTGTGGCTAAGGGGATCAGAGGGTATGGAGAGAAGGCAGGTACGGGATACTGAGTTGGATGATCAGCCATGATCATATTGAATGGCGGTGCAGGCTCGAAGGGCCGAATGGCCTACTCCTGCACCTAATTTCTATGTTTCTATGTTTCTACTGCACTTGTACAGGATCTTGATGAGACCACACCTGGAGAATTGCGTAAGTTCTGGTCTCCTAATCTGAGAAAAGACATTCTTGCCATCGAGTGAGTACAGAGAAGGTTCATCAGACTGATTCCTAGGATGTCAGTACTTTCATATGAAGAAAGACTGGATAGACTCGGCTTGTACTCGCTGGAATTTAGAAGATTGATGGGGGATCTTATAGAAACTTACTAAATTCTTAAGGGGTTGGACAGGCTAGATGCAGGAAGATTGTTCCCGATGTTGGGGAAGTCCAGAACAAGGGGTCACAGTTTAAGGATAAGGGGGAAACCTTTTAGGACCGAGATGAGAAAAACATTTGTTCACACAGAGAGTAGTGAACCTCTGGAATTATCTGCCACAGAAGGTAGTTGAGGCCAGTTCATTGGCTATATTTAAGAGGGAGTTAGATGTGGCACTTGTGGCTAAAGGGATAAGGGGGTATGGAGAGAATGCAGGTACAGGATACTGAGTTGGATGATCTGCCATGATCATATTGAATGGCGGTGCAGGCTCGAAGTGCCGAATGGCCACGCCTACGCCTGCACCTATTTTCTATGTTTTTATGTTTCCATGTTACTGATATTTCCCCTATTTGACGACTGATAGATTATGACATCTGCGAAGGTCCCCCCCTTCCGCTATTAACGGTTAGGCTATCAACTGCGATCTTCATGTTGAAGTCATACTAAGGTTTTCCCTCACACTTTCGTAGGAGTGGGGCGCCTCTCTCTTAGGAGCTTCGCAAGGTTCCCATACTGACGCGTGTCAGACTCGGGAAGACCACTATCTTTACTGCGAAGGATAGCATCAAGTGCCCGGTTAGGTTTTGGCAGGTCCGGCCACTGTTTGCCAGCTGTCTGGACTTTGCTCCCACTGCACTTGTTTTCTTTCAGAAATTCCCGAATGTGCCAGATACCTGGCCCAAAAGACACAGCACTGGAATCCAGGCATTCCGCCAACCCACTGATACGTGAAGCAGCAACTTCCCCCACACTGCGCTCAACCTCTGAGTTCGGAGGGCTGCAGCTGGCTGCTAGCCCGCTCGCTCCAATTCGTAAGCTGGTTACATCGGGCTTCCCCACCTCCAGCATGATCCCACCCCCGGGATCAGTGTCGAGGGAGGGTCCCGATACTTCTGCCAGCGATGAGCTGGCCAGTGAATGGCCAGGCTCCTGCACTCTCACACCGCCTCCTACAACTGCGGCTGGGAAAGAACAAACAGGAGGCGTCCCTCGGACCCGCGGTTCGCAGGCAACCCAGGAATCCGATTGAGCGTCACGACCCGAGACAGCCCCGTCCCCTTCCGCACCCAGGATACCCGCTCCAACAGTATCACCCAGAGAGACTGCAGCCTCCGCCACCAGGGGAGTAACCTCACCATGGCCCACAGAAGGAGTCAGTGTTTCTGGAGCCTCGACTACTTCATCAGTCGGTGGGGCAGCACACCCCTCAGCTATTCTTGTGGCACCAATGAGGAGCACAGGTTGGGAAACTACCCCCACACTCCAGATTCCCCCTTCAGGTTGCCACCGCTTGTCCTCCATTCCAGGGGACATGTTTCCAGGGGAGCTAACCCCAGCAACTGGTGAGATAACACGCTCGGAACGTCACCGCTCTCGACAGGGGTGGAAGGTCTCGAGGGAGGTTGCCTCCTGAAATTGAGCCCAGGGCCGTGCTTTCCCTCAAAGGGCCCACGCCTTCTCTGTGTCCCGCTGAAGTGCGGCGGTAGGGTGACCTCCACAAAGGAATAGTCTTCTGCCTCCACACTACCAGTTGTCTCTTATTCATCCCCATGTTCAGCCTCCCCAGCTCCCTTCTGAACCTCCCTTGCCCCTTTCTGAACCTCCTCAATTCCTTGCTGAACCCCACCAGGTGCCTCCCGGACCTCACTGTGACAAACAGGCACCCTTCAGGTGGGTTGGGGGTGTGGGCGTGGCCTCATCAGTTTGCGGGTGTTTATTTGCTTGGAGGTGTTTATTCTTCCACTTGGAATTATTCCCCCTCTGCATCTGCCACACACCCCCCTCCCCCCCCCCCTCTCCGTCATCCGACGCCGCAGGTACATCGGGGGCGGGGGGGGGGGGGGGGGGCAGTACTGCCCTGGGCTGCCTAGGTGGACCTGGCAGACCCAGATGGGTCAGCAGCGCCGCACCGGGTCACCGAAGTGGAACTGGGAGCCCCGGATGGGCCAGCGGTGCTTTCCTGGGCAGCTGCGTTGGGATTTTTCTCAGCAGCCCGGCGATTGGGTCAATCGATGCGGACGAGTCGGAACCACTTGCACGCATGACACCGTCCCCCCCCCCCCCCCAACTCCAACGCACGCGGTAGGGGATCCCATCATGCTCCACGAACAAGCGCCCCTCTGCGCCCGACCCCGTTCACACCTTCATAAACACCCGCCTCTTAAATCTCAACATCCCTTTAGAACGCCTTCACGCCAGGGCTGCGCAAGCCTAGTCAGCCTAGACCGCACCTCCCCAATCTTTGCCAGCTGTGGAAGGAGGAGTGCGTCCCGGGTGGAAGTGGGAAGGCAGTGCTGGAGAACCGGTCTCACGGTGGACAGCCACGGTTCAATCTGATTACAATCTGATTACAAACTGGTTTGGGAATTGCTTTGCCCAGGACAAGAAGGCTCTGTAGAGAGTAGTGCGTTCGGCCGAACGCACTATGGGAACTTCACTCGTCCCTCTGCAAGAACTATACATCAGGAGGTGCAACTCCAGAGCCAATAAGATTATGGGAGACCCCTTCCACCCCTGCAACTTTCTGTTCCAGCGGCTACGTTCAGGCAAACGCCTCCGTTGCCATGCTGTGAGAACGGAGAAGGTTGAGAATGAGTTTCTTCCTAGAGGCCGTTAGGACTGTACACTCCTATCTCACCAGGGACTAACTTTACCGTACCAATTTACTGCTTTTTTAAAAAATGCAGTTTTTTCCCCATTTTTCCTCCCGCCCACAATATTTAATATGTAAAAGAACATGTGATTCTGTTCCATTCTGTTTGTAGTTTGGCTGGTTATTTGTTTGTTCGTTTTGTTTTTTTGCACAAAGTCCGCGAGCATTGCCACTTTTCATTTCACTGCACATATCGAGCAAGTATATGCCCCCACGCCCATCTTCTCTGCCGAGAACATCTCTTGGGAGGCTTTTCTCAGGCCTTCCCAGCCTCCGGAATCTGCTGGATTCGAAAAATATCTTCTCTTAGTTTAAGCCCAGGCGACCTGCCCTGGGCACATCGGTATGGGAGCAGGGTTATGGTGCTAGAAACGATATAAACACCGCCACTTTCCGACTCGCGGTCTCCAGGTACAAGTGACAATCCACCAGCCACTGCTGCTCTCGCGGCCCTCCAGAAAAGCGCTGGAATTCCCGCACTGAATGGAGATATCCTTTAAAAAGGAAAGTTTCCGCAGTCCAACGTTAGGTCAGACTTCGAACTCTCGCTGCCTCTGTCCCCCTTCTTCCGACAAAAAAACTTTTGAAAGGTCGTTTCGAAACTTCTCAGCGTCGGAGCAGAGATTGACACCACCCCGTGGAGCCTGGCGAACGTGGAACTACGGAGAGAAGGTGACGTTTCGGGTCGAGACCCTTCTGCAGACTGATGTGGGGGTGGGGGTGTGAGAAGAAGAATGGAAGAGGCGTAGACAGTGTGCTGGGAAGGGGAGGGGATGGAGGGAGAAAGCAAGGACTACCTGAAATTGGAGAAGTCAATGTTCATACCGCTGGGGTGTAAACTACCCAAGCGAAATATGAGGTGCCGCACCTCCAATTTGCGGTGGGACTCGCTATGTTCTGGGCCTCATCAATGGCCAGAATGAGTTACGTAGATTAAGGCACAATAATTAAGGCAGCTCCCCTTATGGTCCAGTGGTCGGATTCGATTTCCGTTCAGTGAGTCTCATAATGTTGGCAGAGTTGACATATGGACACTTGGAGGAGTGTATTATCACTTAATTTATTAGCGGTTGGTTTGTGAACGACAGAGTGCACGAGCAATGTTGGTTTTTAGCACAAGATATCTTCATTTTAATTCATAATTGACAGAATATTATATTTTCTTCACAGTTTGCGAGGAAAGAGGAGAAATAGGTAGATAGAAAGTTTCCCCTCCACCAGCCCCAAGTTTGTAGTATCAGGGGAACATTATCCGGCTTGCTGCCTCTTGAGTGCAAATGAACAGCAGGCAGTATCTCTGCAGGAAAACGATAGATGACATTTCTGGTCACGATCCTTCTTCCGTCTGAAAGTAGGGCGAGGCAACTGGATGCAAGAGTAGGCCAGAACGAGGCAGGGAAAGCAACAGATGACTAGTAAATGAAGGAGCACATAATCGCCCATCGTTGGCTGGAGAATAAGTGGTAACAAACAACTACAATGATGACTAGCTTGGGGGAGAATGGTGAGAGAAAGGGCATCAAGCGACAAACAAGATGCTGTTCCTCCATTTTTTGCGTGGCCTCGCTCTAACAGTTGAGGAGGACAGCGATAGAAGGGTTTATAAGGGAATGGGAAGAGGTGTTAAAATGTTTGCCCACCGGGGAACGTAAAGGTAAATGCGGAAATTGATTTATCACCGTACATGGGAGCCACAGAGTCAGAGAGCCATAGAGTGATACAGTGTGGAAACAGGCCCTTTGAGCCAAATCGCCCACACCGGCCAACACAATACCAGATACACCAGTCCCACTTGCCTGCGCTTGGTCCATATCCCTCCAAATCACTCCTACCCATGTACCTGTCTAACTGTTGTTAAACATGGGATAGTCCCAGACACAACTACCTCTTGTCGCAGCTTGTTCCATACACCCAACACCCTTTGTGTGAAAATGTTTCCCCACCGAATCCGATTAAATATGTTTCCCTTCTCCTTGATCCTATTTCCTCTGGTCGTCGATTCACTGGGCAAACGACTCTGTGCAACTAACCGATATATTCATCTCATGATTTTGTATTTCTGGCACTCCTCACCTATAGCTTTACTTTCGATAGAAGTTTTCCGCATACAGAAAGTATTTTAATCACGGTATCTGTATGAAACTTTACACAATCCACATCATCCGCTGCTAAAACAGCAGATTCTCTTTAAACCGAAAACCTCGTCAATGAGCAATGGTAAGTTTTTTCAATGATGAAAGGAAATCATCAAACAACACGTTGAACCTATTCAACTGAAAATCTTCACTCGTTTTGAAAACAATATGTTCCAGGCATATGTATACATATTCGTGAACACACAGAAGTTGGATGATTGAACTGAGCACGTGGGATACGTACAAGAGGTGAGACTCAATTGAGCCCATGAACCTACTAGGCAGCTGGGCGTGCCCGACAGGGCGAATGGACATACAATGTTCACAAATTAAATGCTGTCTTTTAACATTAACCCTACAGCAAAGCAACGCATGAAGACCAGCTGGTCACTCGTTTTTGTTATATTATTTTAACTTACACTTTACCGATTTAAATATCTTTCCAGTGCAAATGATCGGATAAGTTAGCACACGGAACAGCTCCTCTCTGAACTTGCTCTGGATCACGGTGTAAATGGCCGTGTTGGTGCAGGAGCTCAGCAACTGAAGCATCAATCCAACCCTTTCCAATGCGGCCAAAGGGTTTCCCCAGGCCTTGCGCATAAACAGTTTTAAACTTCGATACGCAATGAAATGTGCAACACTTGTGGCCCAGAGCAGGATGAAGGAGCTCGAGATTGCCAGAAGTAAAACGACCGACCGTCTGCGGTTCACCATCTCCTGGTCTTTATTTTTCTCGCCACCGCTGAGGTCCCGGAGGTTCCTGCGGACCCGACTGGCCACGGAAATACGTCTGACGGTGAGCGCGTTAAACAACAAAATCAGGCAGAATGGAATCACCGGGGTGAACAACTGTTCGGCCCAAGAGAAGACCAACCATTCAGTATGAACGTAAAAATGTACGCTTTTCAGGCAGCCGTGCTCTCCACCAATTCCGAGATAAGAAGTGTATGCGAAGGGCAAGGGTAGATTTTTGAGACAGATGAACGGGCTCACTGTCAGGATAACAATCGTCGCGGTTCTGTCGGTGCAATATTTGGTTTTCATTTTCTGAGTTGAAATCGCAACAAAGCGATCAAAGGTGAAAGCGACTGTTAACCATACAGAACAATTCACGGTGACCGATGCAAGGTAGATGGTTATTTTGCACACAGGAGTGTAGGGCAAGGAGGCATGCCACCAATACATATCAGCAATCCGGTGACATATCACCTCACAGAAAATCACAGAGACGTCCGCGGTAGCCATGGCTACCATGTAACGAGTGATGCACTTGGAGAGGCCGCACATGCCACGGGACAGGATCACAATCGCCATCAGATTCACTGGGAAAGAGTGAAAACAGAAACGGATTAATTGTGTGGTGTACAGGTTGGTGGGAGAGAGGAGACGGAGTAATTTAAACCCGTGTCGCCAGTGGTAGAGACTGTTTATTTAACGAATCAATATTTGGGTCAATCATCTGTCAATCGTTTGCCAGAAAGATGTTCATTCAGTAAATTATTAAATTCCTGATTACCAAAAGTAGTGGGATTGCCTTATGTAGAAAATAATTACATAAAGATGAAAATATTGGTACAAGAGGCAATCCGATTTTGGAAATCAGGAATTTAATCTGCAAATGGTTAAAATTCCATTTACCAAGATTAGTGGGATTGCCTTCTGTACTAAGCTTCACAACATTATGCCAATCGTTTGATGTTGATGTAAAATATAGAATATTTTCAAGAGGTCAGTCAGTGTCTCTAAAAAATGGAATTAACAATCCAATGTACCGTCTATCAAACCAGAATTAAGAGGGGATCCCCCCAATATCAAATTTGTGATTTCAATTTCATAATGGTACATTCAAATGCGCAGTGTCGTTTTTATTGCTGAGACGTGGGCAACTTTTGCCTCGGGGCATTGAGTCAATCGTGGTCTGGATTAACGCGGTCTGTTTTCCATTGGGCCTTTCGAGAATGTATCTCCCAACACGAGACCAAGGAAAGGGATTCAGTGCAGCAGCAAATATAATTACAAACGCCCTTCACAAACACGGCTAACAACATAACGGGCAAGTATTTTCTGCCGAACAGCGGGCGGGCCACTGTACTGTACCTGACAAGAAAAGGTGCTGTAGTATCTCAGTGGCGCAAGCAATATCTCTGGAGGACATAGATAGGGTCTCACCTCGAGACCCTTCATCAGACTCCGATCGGAAGAATGATCCCAAACCCGATAGGTCGACTTCGTCGGCCTCCAGAGATGCCGCAAGACTGGCTGAGTTAACCAGTTCTTTGTTGTCACTGCACGATCGCTGCACTTGTAGTTTATTTTATCTGTACTCCGTTTTTGTGGAACAGGTTGTTCGTACGATCTTCAAATCTGTCTCTGCGAAATTATCCCTATGATAATTTAAGAGCTATACAGAAAATGCAGTGCCAAATGACTGGCCGGGGTGTATTTCTCGTTCTGCCGAGTGCAGTACGCACAGTGGAACAGAAACTGCCACTCACAGCGAGGACGAATTTTGTTTCACCTCGCAACAGCGCAAGTACGGACATTGATTTTAGTAAAAAGCCGTGAGGGCTACATTATTGCCAGCTTCAATGAGCGGCATCCATCACATATACCAACGCGCTTCCTCGCTCCTAAGATGCACATCGCTTATTTTATTTTAGTTTAGGATTACAGCAAAAAAACACGACCACCGGCCCACCTAATCCGCACCGATCACGCACACTCACACCAGCCTACGCACACAAGGGACAATTTGTTTTACTTTTATGGAGCGTGGGATGAAACCGAAGATCTCGGGGAAAACCCAAAAGGATACGGGGAGAACGTACAAACTCCGTACAGCCAAGCGCTGTAAGACAGTTGCCCTAGCGCTGCGCCAGCGTGCCGCCCGAACCCCCGCTGGACTACTCGCTATGTCCTCTTCACCTTTAATATTCTGCGCTTTTCAAACATGAGATGTGCCGACAATTACCTACCAGGTATACCGATTGCTGCCAGAATCGGATAATACACAAGTCCTATTTTTACCTCGATCGGAATACCGTCCATTTTAATGCGGGGGTTCAGGCGACCACTCCTTGTGCTGCCGCTCAGCGGTTGTCAGCGAAACACACAAATATCTGGTATATTTATAATGTGAATAAAGGGAAAAACAGGCAACGAGATTACATCCCTGTGGACATTACTTACACACTTTTGAACAAACATCTACTGTTTTCCATGTAATACTAAAACTCACCTTAGTCTTAAACTGTGTCCCCTGGTTCTGCACGCCCCCAACATCGGGAACATGGTTCGTGACTCTAGCGTGTCCAAACCCTTAATAATCTTATATGTTTAAATAAGATCCCTTCTCATTCTTCCAAATTCCAGAGTATACAAGCTCAGTCGCTCCATTCTCTCAGCATGTAACAGCCCCACCATTCCGGGAATTAACCGTGTGAACGAACGCTGCATTCCCTCAGTAGCAAGACTGTTGGACCGGCTAGATGCAGGAAACATGTTCCGGATATTGACAGTCCAGAAACAGATGTCCCAGTTTAAGGATAAGTGGTAGGCCATTAGGAAACATAGAACAGAAAATTTGATGCCGGAGTAGGCCATTCGGTCCTTCGAGCCAGAACCGCCATTCAATGTGATCATGGCAGATCATCAAAAATCAGTAACCCGTTCCTGTTTATTCCCCATATCCTATGATTACTTTAGCCCCAAGAGCTAAATCTAACTCTCTCTTGAAACATCCAGTGAATTGTCCTCCACTCTGTTCTGTGGCAGAAAAGTCCTACAGATTCACAACTCTCTGGGTGAAATAGAATTTCCCTCATCTCAGTCCAAAATTACCTATTCTAATTCTTAAACATTGACTCCCTGTTCTGGACTCCCCCAACATCGGGAACATGTTTCCTGCATCTAGCCCATCCAACCATTTTAGAATTGTATGTTTCTATAAAATGCCCTCTCATCCTTCAAAATGCCAGGTGAATAACACTCAACCCATTCTTTCATCATATGTCAGTTCCGCCATCGAGGGAACTAATCTGGAGAACCGATGCTGCACTTGCTCAATAGTAATCAAGTCCTTCCACAAATTAGGAGACCAAAATCATTCACAAATGCGGTCTCAACAGGGCCCAAAACCACTTAAGACTGAGATAAGGAAAATCTGTTTCACCCAGAGAGTTGTGAATCTGTGGAATGCTCTACCACAGAAGGCAATGGAGGGCAATTCACTGGAAGATTTCACGAGAGAGTTAGATTTAGCTCTTAGGGCTAATCGAAACAAGGGATAGAAACATAGAAACATAGAAAATAGGTGAAGGAGTAGGCCTTTCGGCCCTTCGAGCCTGCACCGCCATTCGATATGATCATGGCTGATCATCCAACTCAGTATCCCATCCCTGCCTTCTCTCCATACCCCCTGATTCCTTTAGCCACAAGGGCCACATCTAACTCCCTCTTAAATATAGCCAATGAACTGGCCTCAACTACCTTCTGTGGCAGAGATTTCCAGAAATTCACCACTCTGTGTAAAAAATGATTTTCTCATCTCGGTCCTAAAAGACTTCCCTCTTATCCTTAAACTGTGACCCCTAGTTCTGGACTTCCCCAACATCGGGAATAATCTTCCTGCATCTAGCCTGTCCAACCCCTTAAGAATGTTGTAAGTTTCTATAAGATCCCCCCTCAATCTTCTAAATTCCATCGTGTACAAGCCGAGTCTATCCAGTCTTTCTTCATATGAAAGTCCTGTCATCCCAGGAATCAGTCTGGTGAACCTTCTCTGTACTCCCTCTATGGCAAGAATGTATTTCCTCAGATTAGGAGACCAAAACTGTACGCAATACTCCAGGTGTGGTCTCACCAAGACCCTGTAAAACTGCAGTAGAACCTCCCTACTCTTATACTCAAACCCTTATGGAGGGAGAAAGCAGGAACGGGATACTGATTTTAAATAGAGACATCGAAACATAGACAAATAGCTGCAGGAGGAGGCTATATGGCCCTTCGAGTCAGCAACGCCATGCATATTGACCGTGGCTGCTCATCCACTATCGGTAACGCGTGCCTGCCTCCTCATGTCTCTTGATTCTCCCAGCCCCAAGAGCTCTCTTTTCATTTCATCCAGTGAATTGGCCTCCACTGCCCTTTGTGACAGAATTCCCCATATTCACAACTCTCTGGGTGAAAAATATTGTTCCCATCTCAATTTTAAATGCCCTCCCCTTTACTCTTAGACGATGGCCCCTGGCAGTTGCAAAAAAAAAATATCCTGCATCTAGCGTGACCAGTCCTTTTATAATTGTTTCTGTTTCCACAAGGCGCCCTCTCATCCTTCTAAATTCCAGTGAATATTTGCCGAACCTTTCTATTCTTTCCTCGTATGAGTCCCGCCATACAGTGGGTTACCCTTGTGAACCACGCTGCACTCCCTCCATAGCAAGGATTTCCTTCGCCAAATTGGGAGACCAAAACAGCACACAATACTGCAGATGTTGTCTCACCAAGGTCCTGCACAACTGCAGAAGGACCTGTACTCCTATGCGCAAATCCTCACGTTATGAAGGCCAACATGCCATTAGCTTTCTTCACTACCTGGTGTACCTGAATGTTCGCATTAAGTGACTGGTGGACAAGGACACCCAAGTCTCGTCGCACATCCCCTTTCCCCAAATCTGACACCATTGAGATAATAATCTGCTTCCATGCTCTTGCCGTCAAAGTGGATAACCTCACGTTTACCTACATTATGCAGCATCTGCCATGAATCTGCCCACTCACTCAACCTGTCCAGGTCACCTTACATCCACCTCGCATCCTCTTCGCAGTTCACACTACAACCCGCCTCTGTGTCATCTGCAAATTTGCTCGTGTTACTTTTAAATCCATCAGATGTATTATTAATCTATATTGTCAATACCTGCGGCCCCTGCACCGAGCCTTGCGGCATTCTACTCGCCACTGTCTGCCATTCTGACAGGTAACTCCTTCATCCATATTCCCAAAACATTCCAGAATATTTGTCAAGCAGCATTTCCTCTTCATAAATACATGCTGCCGTTATTACGTCTTTGATAATTGACTCCAGCATCTTCCCCAGCTCCGATGTCAGGCCAACTGTTCTCTAATTTCCCGTTTTCGCTCTCGCTCCTTTCTTGAAAAGTGGGATAACATCAGCTACTCTCCAATCCACATGAACTGATCCTGAATCTATTGAACATTGGAAATGATCACCAATACATCCACGATTTCTATAGCCACACCCTTGAGTCCCCTGGGATGTTGACCGTCAGATCCTAGTGATTTATCAGCCTTCAGTCCCATCGGTTTACCCAATACTATTTATCGCCCAATGCAAATTTATTTCAGTTTCTCCGTCTCCCGAGATCGTCTGCTTATAGACAATAGACAATAGACAATATGTGCAGGAGTAGGCCATTCGGCCCTTCGAGCCAGCACCGCCATTCATTGTGATCATGACTGATCATTCCCAATCAGCACCCCGTTCCTGCCTTCTCCCCCTATTTCCCTGACTTCGCTATTTTTACGAGCCCTATCTAGCTCACTCTTGAAAGCAACCAGAGAGCCCGCCTCCACTGCCCTCTGAAGTAGGGAATTCTACAGGCTCACCACTCTCTGTGAGAAAAAGTGTTTCATCGTCTCCGTTCTAAATGGCTTACTCCTTATTCTTAAATTGTGGCCCCTGGTTTGGACTCCCCCAACATCGGGAACATGTTTCCTGCCTCTAGCGTGTCCAGGCCCCTAACTATCTTATATGTTCAATGAGATACCCTCTCATCCTTCTAAACTCCAGAGGGTACAAGACCAGCTGCTCTATTCTCTCAGCACATGAGAGTCCCGCCATCCCGGAATTTAACCTTGTAAACCTACGCTGCACTCCCTCAATAACAAGAATGTCCTTCCTCAAATTAGGGGACCAAAACTGCACACAATACTCCAGATGTGGTCTCGCTAGGACTCTGTAATACGTCTCACTAGTCTTCTAGTACATCTGGGAGATGTTTGGGTCTTACTTAGCGAAAACGGAACTAAAGTACATGTTCAACTTCTGACATTTCCTTGTTCCCCATAATAATTTCAACTGTTTCTGCTGTCAAGGGACCCACATCTGCCTTTTCTAATCTTTTTCTCTAAACATACCTAAATGTGTTTTTAAAGCCCTTCTTTATATTCATGGCGAGCTTACCTTTGTACTTCATCTTTTCACACCGTATTGCCCTTTCTGTTACTTCTGATGTTTCCCAATCATCTAGCTTCCCGTCATTCTTTGCTATTTTATACATCTTTTCGTTTAGTTTTATACCGTCCGCAACATCCCTTGTCAGCCACGGTTGCCTCTTAGTCCCCTTAGAATATTTCTTCATCTTTGGACTGAAATGATCCTGCATCTTCTGCATAATGGACAGAAATTCCTGCTATTGCTGTTTCTCCGTCATTCCTGTTTGAATCATTTTCCAGTCGACCTTGGCCGGATCTTCTCCCATGCCGTAATTCCCCTTTGTTCAACCGCAACACTGACAATTCTGATTTAACCTTCTCCCTCTCAAATTGAAGATTAAAACTTATCATATTATGGTCACTACCTCCTTGCGGTTCCTTACCTAGATTTCCCCTACTAAATTTGGTGGATTAGACAACACTAAATCCAGAATTGCCTTCTCTCTTGTAGGCTCCAATGCAAGCCGCTTTAAGAATCCATCTCAGAGGCACTCTACAAACTCCCTTTCTTGTGTTCCAGAACCAACCTGATTTCAGTCAGTCCCTCTGTCAACCCTCGCAAGGGCGTCCATTTCACCCCTCACCAACAGAGCTACCCCACCTCCAGTGCCCAAATGCCTGGATCATATTGAATGTTAGTGCTGTCTCGAAAGGAGAGTGACCTACGCCTACAGCTATTTTCTGTGTTTCTGTGTTTCTCCATCCCTGCTGGTGACTGCATTAATTGCAATCTGTGTGTTACCTTTCACTGGATCATTGACAGTCGGAATTATACCGGTACCCAGCCAGACTGTGGCCTCGCATTGATCTTTCGTCGATGTTATAAGCCGCGGTGCAGCAATTCCCACCACCTTTGGCCGTACAGCCTCTCATCAAACAAACAAACAAACAGGCCTTGCACTGGCCTTCCTGCATTATTGCGGAGTTGCCCAGGGGAGCGGCTGTCTCTGCTGACAAAACACCTCCGCCACCCGTTCAGTTTAGTTTATTTGTCACTTATACCAAGGTACAGAGAAAGACGTTTGTTGCATACTAACCAATCAGTGGAGAGAAAATACATGGTAACAATCGAACCATTCACAGTGTACAGCTACATGATAAGGGAATAAAGTTAAGTGCAAGATAACGCCATCAGAGTCCGATAAGGTTAATCAGAGGGTCAGCGATGAGGTAGATAGTAGTGCAGGATTGCTCTCTAATTGTGGCAGGATGGTTCAGTTGCATGATAACCCCTGGGAAGACAATCTCCCTGAATCTGGAGATGTGAGTTTGCACACTTCTATATCTTCTGCCCGATTGGAGCGGGGACTGTGCGTTCACCCTATCTACTCCTCCCCCCTCCCCCCCCCCAATATGTTCAGAAGCCTGAATGGTTCAAATGGTCTACTGAACGTCAGAGAAACGTCAGAGCCACATCAGATGTTTCACATCAGATTACAGACCACCAAACAAATCAGCAGGCGTAACGGTCCCCTTCTCAAACTCTCCCTCTCCTCGCACATCGATTGGGATGTTTTCAAATATTCCCAGGACACCACCCGCGCCGAAACCAACAGGCCAGCAGAGGTTCCCGCTCATGTCTCCGGGATAGGCTGCAGGATCTGTCTGGCGACCTGGTTTCCAGCCTCTCGTCACGCAAATTATTTATTCCCTGAGAAGGCGCGATGGGAATCCTCCTGTTTTTTGTGCTGTCACTCTGCTTACGCCGTGAGTACCGGTCCCCTACTCCCACACAGTGCGGCTTTAACATAAAACAACTCGAGTCCACTCCGACCTGAATTTCAAACACTGTCCGCGATGTATCCTTCTTCCGTGGTTCGCCTCGAATTCCCACTCACCTCTCCCTGTGTTTCATCTACAGACTCCTTCAGTCAGTCAGTGACCCAGAGCCCGAATGCGGTGACTGGAAAAGCGTGTGAGTCCGTCACCATCACCTGCCTTTTCCAAGAAGGTTCCAGTGGCAGCTACGAATTTAATGTAGGACGTTTCTTCAAGCAAGCACAACCCGGTGCTAAACGGCAACGGATCACAACAGGTGGACGGTTTGTTGTGTCGTCCAATAAAGCGGAAAAGACATTTACGGTGAAAATTATTCGTTTGAGAGTTGAGGACATGGCCACATATTATTGTCAAGCTGAGTACAGATGGATAATACACAGTGATGGGCCTGCGGTTCCAGCAATACAAAAACCCTGACGGCAGATTCTAGTAGCAACGTGAAGACGCGAGGTGAATCCACCGGGTAACCTACGGGCCTGCTTTGTCCCGCCTGCCCTGCATTCTGGGTTACACGGGATGAAATGCGTGCGATTCAAACAATGGGGTTTCTCTATTTGGCGAGTGCGGCTGGATAATGCCCCCTTTACCGAAAATGGTGGAAACGAACTGCCATCGAGAATGACTGACCACTCTTCTGATGCACAACTCCAGACGGGATCCAGTTACAGAAACTGCAATCTGAAAAATGCATTCGCTGAACGTTAAACTCCTGCCCGCCCGTCTCGCCGGGCGCCTGGGGATTTGAAAGTGACGTGAAACAACGTGTGGCAGTTGGGATATCCACAGTGTAGGAACGTCGAGTAAAAACTCACACCATTCAAGATAAATATTCTTGGGTTCCGGAACCAAAATCAAGCGAGTGGTGTTCGTGACGCTGTAGTCCTGTTAAATTACACAGGGATTACCACATTCCGTTAACATTCCTGAATAATTGGTTCCGTGTTTGTCAAAGCACACCTGCCTGCGTGTGGGAGATCACTCTGCTCTTAGCTCTGTTTCTTAGCGGGAACCGGTCGACCCACCGAGGTTTGGGGAGCAAGGACAGTTACTGGTTGGTCTGAAACTCCTGGAATAATTGGACAGCGATTCTAATGGTTGCCGGGCAAATCGCGGTGAGAACGGTTCTTGTACTGCGATCATCGAGAGACGGGGCACTGTGGATTCATGGACCACTTACTATCAGGATGGGACTGGGACTACGGTGAATGTCACAGCCGGTAAGTACCCTAAACCTCTCTTATCCACGGTTGTTCTTGGAAATATTCAGTTCCCTTTAATATTGGATCACGAGGCATCAATTGCTTTCCAATTGAAACAGATTCTAGTGCCAGAAACTTGGGCTAGATGTTACGGTACACGTGAGTCCAATGAGAGGATATGTCGGGCTCCCCGGGAGCACAACGTGAATCAGGTTGAAGAATAGCTACTTCCCCAAAACCATCAGGATCGGGAACACCATACCGTGCTAACCACAGCTATGAAATTCTATGCAGACACAAGTAAATGCGGATGCTGACATCGGATTCTGAAGTCTAGATTCCAAATGTCGGCTATCAATGTTCTCCTGAAATGCTGCCTGACCCGCGGAGTTATTCCTACCACCAAACCGCCGGCTTGCTCCAAAACACTATGCCAATTCACCCTCTTGGTCTACAAGTTACTGCAGCACTTTGTGTTCATAAACGTTTCATAATTGTCTCTGGTTATACAAAGGATTTGTTTTTTTTTGTTGCTCTGGGATTGTGGCCATTAATTGATGCAGTTCGTTTTTGTATCATTATGTGAGGAATGGGGTGATCGTACGGAATCATTGGAGAATAGATCGGATAGATACGCAGAGTCTCTTGTGCAGAGAAGCTGAGTCGAGGACCGGCGGACGCAGGTTTACGCTGAAGGGGAAGATTTATTAGGATTTCAGGGGTAACGTTTTCACATGGAGGGTAGTTGGTGAACAGAACAAGTTGCCAGAGTACATAGTTGAAGCTGGCACTATCCCACTGTTTAAGAATCAGTTAGGCAAGTACATGGACAGGCCAGGTTTGTATGGATTTGGACCAAACGCGGGCAGGTGGCACTAATGTAGCTGTGACATGTTGGCCGGCTTGGGCAACGTGAGCCGAAGAGCCCGTTTCCGCGTTATATCGCTCCATGACTCTATGATTCTGTTATCTGATAAAGCATATTGCATTTCTAGGCCTGTGTGCATCTACAAGTAAGAATGTCACCGTTCCGTTGTCGGAACATAATACATTTGAACACCCTGGAATCGTTACTTTTGATTCTAACGGGCAATGACTGTTGGCCTTAACAGCTATGCCCACATCCAAAACAAAGACAAAGGCCATAAGGCATAGAAGCAGAGTTAGGCCATTGGCCCGTCGTGGAAATTGAAATCCGCAGTTGGAAATGAAAACGAGAAGTGTGTGGGTGAAGACTACGATATGTAGCAAGGGTCAATTCAGAGAAAAGTGGGAAAGTATCCGAGTTTGGAGCGTGAGGACGAAATGCCGATGTCAATGTTGCTCAAATCTCAATCAGAGTGATCGGAGTGATCAGAACTTATTCTTCTCAAGTCCAGCGTGTGTAGGCTTGGAGTTAGCAAACGCTACTTATGCGCGACCGAATGACCCCCCAAATAATTCTCGTAAACCTCCGCTTGTCAATCTCCAAAGCCACCATATCCTTCCACAGATACGGGGCCCAAAACTGCTCGCGATATTCCAAATGTGATCAAATCAGTGCCTAAAAAACATCTACCATTTACATTAGATCCGTGTTTTCATTTTCTAGTCATCTCGAAATTAATGCTAACATTTAATTTGTCTCCCTGAACGACGATTCACACTGCAAATCCACATGTTGGAATCCCCGCACCAACATTCCCAAGTCCCTTTGCACCTCCATTTCTGAATCCTCTCCCCATTTAGAAAATAGTCGACCCCTTTATTCCTTCCGCCAAAGTGCATGCCCGTATAGTGTGCTGTGTAGTATTCCATCTGCCACTTATTTGCAATTCCCCCCCTTCCAACCTGTACAAGTAACTCTGCAGACTCCATGCTTACTCAACACTACCTGCTCCTTCACCTATGTTAGGCATCGTCCGCGATATCAGCCGCAAAAGCCATCAATTCCATCATCCAGATCGTAAACATACAACGGGGAAAGTAGTGAGCCCAACATTGACCCATTAGTCAAAGGAAGCAAGCGGAAAATATCACGTTTATTCCAATATTTTGCCCTGCAACGAAAGCCTATCCTCTGTCCATGCTGATACCTTATCTCTAACACCAATACTCCAATTTTAATTAGCCGCTTCGCGTCCTGCACCAAGAAAGCTGCATTTCTGACTTTCCTTTGTCCACCCTGCTTGTTACTTTCATAAAACAATTTCAACAGATTTGTGGGGCAAGAACCCCCCCCCCTTGACTAGTCCTCGCTGACTTCGCAGATTTTATCATGTGCTTCCAGATAGCACTGAACTGCATTTTTAATAATCGTTTCAAAAATCTATGACTTCAAACAACTATTGAAGTCATGCTAACCGCCTTATAATTACAACTGGCTTATGAATTTATCCCATAAAATCTATGGGATTGATCCACGCCCGCTGTGAGCGAAAGCCTGGGAAACAATCTATTTCTTACTCCGGGAAACAGAGGGAGGTTGGCGGGAGAGTAGATGGGCTGTGAGTGAAGCTGAACCCTCTGTAAACATTCCACAAACTGAAATCAAACGACAGCTGGCAGACCGGTTGAAACGGTTGGCTGGAGGGGGAAATATGAACCGCAAGCAGCAAAAAGCGGGCGACCAAGATTGAAAACCAAAACTGTTCTTCAATTAAATGAAAGTAAAACGCAGAAGGACGTGTCCCAGTGAAGGAAAAAAACAACTCTTAATACATAAAGGGCAAAGCATTTATCACGGGTTGTGTAAATTGCACTTTAACGATGACCTTCCAGTTGTTACACACAGAAGGCTGTGGAGACCAAGTCAGGGGAAAAAATAAGGCAGCGACAGGTAGATTTTTGATTAGTCGAGGCGTCAGAGGTTTTGACATTGCGGAGAAGGCAGGCGAATGCGGTTGAGGGTGAATGGCGGATTGGGCCTGATGGGCCGAATTGCATAATTATACTACTATTACATGACCTTGTGACCTTATGCCTTAAATGCCAATACATCTCTGTTGAACCTTGACAATTATTCCAGGAAGGGATACACTTCAGTCAAGCTGTGGGGAGAATGACTAGTTCTATTGTTTTAACGCCAAGAACCAATTACAAAATGTTAGAGAACCGACAAAGGTAATTTGTCTCAATCACCGGATCCCGACTCTCTGAATCAGCTCCACTATTATCCTGTGCTCGCTTTGACTGTTCCCACAGCCTGGAATATTTCCAATTTCACTTTCATAATCAGAGTTTGACCTCGCGGATATTCGTCAGTGATTTTCTCCACGGTGGCGCAACGGTAACGGTAGAGGTGCTGCTTAACAGCGCGTTTAGCACTAGAGACCCGAGTTCGATCCCGACTCCGGGTGTTGGCTGCACTGAGTTTGTATGTTCTCCCCATAATCTGTGTGGGTTTTCTCCGAGATCTAGGGTTTCTTCCCACACTCCAAATACGGACAGTTTTGAAGGGTTATTGGCGCTCTATAAATGTAAATATTCCATCGTGTGTGTAGGATAATGTTAATGTGCGGGGTGTGCAGGGCGGCGCGGACTTGGTGGGCCGAAGGGCCCGTTTCCGCGCTGTGTCCCTAAACTAAACGGTACTAAACTGAACTAAACTGAACTAATCTAAACTAAACCAAACTATACTAAAGTAAACTAACCTAAACGAAATTATAACTCCACTCGTCGAAGGAACAATTAAAGGATCCATAAATAACGTTTCCATACATTTTGCAAAAATGTGATGAACTACCGAACACGGTAACTAGTTTCTGTGTGTGTCACAGTCTCTAACAGTCAATGTTAAAACAATAACTATTCCCCTGTTATTTTCTGCAGATTTCATTTCCGCGGGTTCCCTGAGTCCGCCTCAACAATCCTCTATTTCTGGTGACACTGCCACCCTTAACTGCGTTTATTCCGGATTCTGCTCGTACACAGTACACTGGTACCGACAGTTCCCAGGGCAGGCTCTGGAATTCCTGCTCCAAAGACACACTTCAGGAAAGCAAGATAAGGAAGAGGCTGCGGAAGGTCGTATTTCTGGTTCTCTCGATCCAGGCCAGAAAATCAGTCAGTTAACGCTGTCTGAAGTTCGGCCGAGCGACGGGGCTGTGTATTACTGTGGGATGAGTCCGCGCATCACACAGTGGCACGGCGCAGTGAGATAGCTGTACCAAAACCTCAGCGTGGCGGAATGCAGGCACACAGCACTGCAGAACATCTGGGGCACTAACCGATAACCTTAGTGTGGTATGGATTGATTACACGTTGCGAGGGAAGGAAAGAAAGATAACGATTTCAAAGATAAATTATATTGGAATTTACAGAAACACAATTAGTCTGGGAAGAGTGTGTGTGTGTGTGTGTGTGAGAGAGAGACAGAGAGACAGATACAGAGACAGATACGGAGACGGAGACGGAGACGGAGACGGAGACGGAGACGGAGACGGAGACGGAGACGGAGACGGAGACGGAGACGGAGACGGAGACGGAGACGGAGACGGAGACGGAGACGAGAGACGGAGACGGAGACGGAGACGGAGACGGAGACGGAGACGGAGACGGAGACGGAGACGGCGTGGTAGAGGGAGAGGGGGAGGGAGGGAGAGGGAGAGGGAGAGGGAGAGGGAGAGGGAGAGGGACAGGGACAGGGACAGGGACAGGGACAGGGACAGGGACAGGGACAGGGACAGGGACAGGGACAGGGACAGGGACAGGGACAGGGACAGGGACAGGGACAGGGACAGGGACAGGGACAGGGACAGGGACAGGGACAGGGACAGGGACAGGGACAGGGACACAGGTAAACATCTGTCGCCGATTTTTATTATCACCCTTTTTCATACACACGAGCACAACATAAACACGCACAGACTAAAACTGTTTAAACATCTCATTCATCTGCTGTTGCCAATTTGTATCAGTATACTTTACGAAGCAGCAGCAGACGTACTAGTATAAAGACTGATGGACTGCCCACTATTTATGTGCTGGTGGGGGTGCACAATATGCAGAAGGTTGGAGCTGCTCAGTTCCGCACTCGGGAAAAAAATCTCCCCCTTCCCTGAACGGAAACTGGCTTAATTATTGTACCTTAATCTGCGTAATCCATTCTGGCCATGGAGGAGGCTCAGAACATAATGAGTCCCACCGCAAATTGGAGTAGCTGCATCTCATATTTCGCTTGGGTAGTTTACACCCCAGCGGTATGAACATTGACTTCTCCAACTTCAGGTAGTCGCTGCTTTCTCCCTCCATCCCTTCCCCTGTCCAGCTCTCCCATAGCTACTGTCTCCGCCTCTTCCATTCTTCTTCCCGCCCCCCCCCCCCACCCCACCCCTACATCAGTCTGCAGAAGGGTCTCGAACGGAAACGTCACATATTCCGTCTCCCCATAGATCCACGGTCGCCAGGCTACCCCCCCCCCCCCCCCCCCCCCCCCCCCACTCACCCCGGGACATACCAGAAAACTCGAACATACTCTACCATCAGTCAATTCAGCGTGGGGATTTGCCACTCCAGAGTCAACTCCTCTAATGAAAAGGGCTCACCAAGGAGTTCAAACACCTCTCTATCTACAGTCAGTAGACCGTCCCACAAGACCAGCTGAGCCTCCCCGCTGAATCCATCTGCGGAGAACAGAGACCTATAAAAGGATCGAACTAAAGCTCTGATCTTCTCTGGATCTTCAACAGTGGTGCCATCATCCGCGAGCAGCTCGAGGAGCTGTTTGAGGAATCCCCGCCCTTTCTCCAGAGAGAAAAAGCAAGATGATGCCCGTTCCTGATCGTGCAGCATCTGGACCCACGACCTCACGTGAGCATCTCGGGACCGCTCAAGCTGCAGGTCCATCCGTGCTTCCTTCCTCTCATGATACTCTCCCTACTCACAGGTGTCTTCACCAATCCGACCACAAGCGAGACTCTGCGTCGAGTAATTCTCTGCGCCTCGCCTTCCGGTCGAACCCGACGTGAACTCCTGACAAAAGGGACGGATGTAAACCTTTCCCACATCCCACCCCTCCTCATCTCTCTTCACTTCACCCAAAACCGACTGAATGACTCCTGGAATCGGCTATCCTCCAGCAGCCGGTTCACTACCTGCTGCACCTGCATGCCTACTTTCAATGACTGGTGTACCATGACGCCCAGGTCTCGTTGCATCTCCCCTTTTCCTAATCGGCCACCATTCAGATAAGAGTCTACTTTCCTGTTTTGCCACCAAAGTGGACAACCTCACATTTATCCACATTATACTGCATCTGCCATGCATTTGCCCACTCACTCAACCTATCCAAGTCATCTTGCAACCTCCTAGCATACTCCTCACAGCTAACACTGCCCCCCAGTTTCGTGTCATCCGCAAACTTGGAGATGTTGCATTCAATTCCCTCGTCCAAATCATTAATCTATATTACTAAAAGTCTGTTCTTGACCGGTTTTGGCTTTCTGTGCTGCGATTTCCGAGAGTACGCCGCCACCTACGGCCGTCATTTTTGGCCACCTCACTCAGAGCCCCCCTCCGCCGCATGTGTGCGAGGATGTTTCCCGTCAATGAAAATTAACAGATATATTAATGTTTTTACAACATTCCCCATTCTCTCTGCTGCCCCTGCTGGAGGGAGGGGGAGGGACTATAAAACCAGGAAGTGGTGTGCCTCAACCAGTCTCTGCAAGTGGTGTGCCTCAATCAGTCTCTGCAAGTGGTGTGCCTCAATCAGAGCTCTGAATGACACTGACAAATGTCTACAGCACTGTGAGTACCCTTAATTTGGTTTGAAAATGAAAATATGGTTAGAGGTAAAAAAGCATTGCCTGCAAATGATTGTTTGGGTTGAAGTAAAAAGGCACTCTCTCTAACCCCTAAAGAGGAGAGAAAAAGAAACAACCAGAGAGAAAAAAGGACCCCAGAACCTCCTGTCCCCCCTCTCCTCCTCGCCCCCCCCCTCACCTCCTCTCCCCTCCTCGCCTCCTCTCCCCCCTCTCCTCTCCCCCCTCCACCCCCCCTCTCTCTCTCTCTCTCTCTCTCTCTCTCTCTCTCGCTCTCGCTCGCGCTCTCGCTCTCGCTCTCGCTCTCGCTCTCGCTCTCGCTCTCGCTCTCGCTCTCGCTCTCGCTCTCTCTCTCTCTCTCTCTCTCTCTCTCTCTCTCTCTCTGTGTCTGGCTCTCTCTCTCTCTCTCTCTCTCTCTATCCCCTCCTACCCTCCATTAGCGTGAGTGCGGGGGGGGGGGGTAGTTAGTGTGTGACGCTGCATGCCGCCTCCCCCCCCCCCCACAATCGCACGTTGGGGGAACAGACCCAACGGGTCTGCACTTGGTCTAGTATATATTGTAAATAGCTGGGGTCCCAGCCCTGAGCCTTGCGATACCCCACTAGTCACTGCCTGCCATACTGAAAAGGACCCGTTTACTCCTACTCTTTGCTTCCTGTCTGCAAGCCAGTTCTCTATCCACTTCAATACTGAACCCCCAATACCGTGTGATTTAAGTGTGTATACTAATCTCTTATATAGGACCTTGTCGAAAGCCATCTGAAAGTCCACTGGTTCTCCCTTATCCACTCTACTAGTTCCATCCTCGAAAAATTATATAAGATTCGTCAGACATGATTTACCTTTCATAAATCCGTGCTGACTTTGTCCAATGATTTCACCATTTTCCAAATGTGCTGCTATCCCATCTTTAATGACTGATTCAAGCAGTTTCCCCACTACCGATGTAGACAAACTGGTGTGTCATTCACAGTTTTCTCTCAGGGAATCATGCGACATACGAGATGCTGTTCCTCCATTTTTCCTCAATTTTATTTGCGTAGCCTCGCTCGAACAGTTGAGGAGGACAGCGCCAAAAAGTTTTATATGGGAATGGGAAGAGGTGTTAAATATTTGCCCACCGGAAGAACGTAAAGGTAAATGCGGAAATTGATTTGTTACCGTACATAGGATCATACAATCACAGGGTCATAGAGTGATACAGTGTGGTATCAGGACCTTAGGCACAACTCGGCCACACCGGCCAACAATATCCCAGATACTTGCCTGCGCTTGGTCCATATCCCTCCAAATCTCTCCTATCCATGTACCCGTCTAACTATTTCTTAAACGATGGGATAGTCCCAGCCTCGACTAGCTCCAGTGGCAGGTTGTTCCATACACCCACCACTCTTTATATGAAAATATTTCCCCACGGATTCCTATTAAATATATTTCCCTTCTCCTTTAACCTATGTCCTCTGGAAGTCGATTCTCTGGGCAAACGACTCTGTGCATCTAACCCATATATTCATCTCATGATTTTGTATTTCTGTCTCTCCTCACCTATAGCTTTACTTTCGATAGAAGTTTTCCGCATACAGAATGTATTTTAATCACGGTATCTGTATGAAACTTGACACAATCCGCTGCTAAAACAGCAGATTCTCTTTAAACCGAAAACCTCGTCAATCTGCAATGGTACGTTTTTTCAATGATGAAAGGAAATCATCAAACAACACGTTGAACCTATTCAACTGACAAACTTCACTCGTTTTGAAAACAATATGTTCCAGGCATATGTATACATATTCGTGAACACACAGAAGTTGGATGATTGAACGGGGCACATGGGAAAACCTACAAGAGGTGAGACTCAATTGAGCCCATGAACCTACTAAGCAGCTGGGCGTGTCCGACAGGGCGAATGGACATAAAATGTCCACACATTAAATGCTGTATTTTCATATAAACCCTACAGCAAAGCAGCGCATGAAGCCCAGCTGGTCACCCGTTTTTGTTATATTATTTTAACTTACACTTTACCGGTTTAAATATCTTTCCAGTGCAAATGATCGGATAAGTTAGCACACGGAACAGCTCCTCTCTGAACTTGCTCTGGGTCACGGTGTAAATGGCCGTGTTGGTGCAGGAGCTCAGCAACTGAAGCATCAGTCCAACCCTTTCCAATGCGGCCAAAGGGTTTCCCCAGGCCTTGCGCATAAACACTTTTAAACTTCGATACGCAATGAAATGTGCAACACTTGTGGCCCAGAGCAGGATGAAGCAGCTCGAGATTGCCAGAAGTAAAACGACCGACCGTCTGCGGTTCACCATCTCCTGGTCTTTCTTTTTCTCGCCACCGCTGAGGTCCCGGAGGTTCCTGCGGACCCGACTGGCCACTGAAATACGCCTGACGCTGAGCGCGTTAAACAACAAAATCAGGCAGAATGGAATCACCGGGGTGAACAACTGTTCGGCCCAAGAGAACACCAACCATTCAGTATGAACGTAAAAATGTACGAGCTAAGGCAGTCGTGCTCTCCACCCATTCCGAGATAAGAAGTGTATGCAAAGGGCAAGGGTAGATTTTTGAGGCAGACGAGCGGGCTCACTGTCAGGATAACAATCGTCGCGGTTCTCTCGGTGCAATATTTTGTTTTCATTTTCTGAGTAGAAATCGCAACAAAGCGATCAAAGGTGAAAGCGACTGTGAACCACACAGAACAATTCACCGTGACTGATGCCAGGTAGTTTGTCATTTTACACACAGGAGTGTAGGGCAAGGAGGCATGCCACCAATACATATCAGCAATCCGGTGAAATATCACTTCACAGAGAATCACGGAGAGGTCCGCTGTCGCCATGGCTACCATGTAACGAGTGATGCACTTGGAGAGGTCGTACTTGCCACGGGACAGGATCACAATCGCCATCAGATTCACTGGGAAAGAATGAAACCAGAAACGGATTAATTTTGTGGTGTACAGGTTGGTGGGTGGGAGCAGACGGAGAAACCGATTATCTCGGGGAAAACCCAAAAGGATACGGGGAGCAGTACAAAATCCGTACAGACACGCGCTGTAAGACAGTTGCTCTAGCGCCGCGCCAGCGTGCCGCCATAACCCCTGCTCGGCTACTCGCTATGTCCTCTCTACTTTTAATATTCTGCGCTTTTCAAACATGAGATGTGCCGACAATTACCTACCAGGTATACCGATTGCTGCCAGAATCGGATAATACACGTCCTATTTTTACCTCGATCGGAATAAAGTGCATTTTAATACGAGGCTCCACGCGATCACTCCTTGTGCTGCCGCTCAGCGGTTGTCAGCGAAACACACAAATATCTGGCATATTTATAATGTAAATGAAGGGAAAAACATGCAACGAGATTACTTCCCTGTGGACATCACTTACACACTTTTGAACAAACATCTACTGTTTTCCATGTAATACTCAAAATCACCTTATTCTTAAACTGTGGCCCCCTGGTTCTGGACTCCCCCAACATCTGGAACATGGTTCGTGACTCTAGCGTATCCAAACCCTTAATAACCTTATATGTTTAAATAAGATCCCCACTCATTCTTCCAAATTCCAGAGTATACAAGTTCAGTCGCTCCATTCTCTCAGCATGTAACAGCCCCAACATCCCGGGAATTAACCGTGTGAACGAACGCTGCATTCCCTCAGTAGCAAGACTATTGGGCCGGTTGGATGCAGGAAAAATGTTCCGGATATTGAGAGAGTCCCGAAACAGATGTCCCAGTTTAAGAATAAGTGGTAGGCCATTAAGAAACATAGAAACAGAAAATTCGATGCCGGATTAGGCCATTCGGTCCTTCGAGCCAGAACCGCAATTCAATGTGATCATGGCAGATCATCTAAAATCAGTACACCGTTCCTGTTGAGTCCCCATATCCCTTGATTCCTTTAGCCCCAAGAGCTAACTCTAACTCTCTCTTGAAACATCCAGCGAATTGTCCTCCACTCTATTCTGTGGCAGAAAACTCCGCAGATTCACAACTCTCTGGGTGAAATAGAATTTCCCTCATCTCAATCCAAAATTACCTATCCTTATTCTTAAACTTTGACTCCCTGTTCTGGACTCCCCCAACTTCGGGAACATGTTTCCTGCATCTAGCCTATACAACCCTTTAAGAATTGTATGCTTCTGTAAAATACCCTCTCATCCTTCAAAATGCCAGTGAATACAAGCACACTAAACCCATTATTTTATCATATGTCAGTCCCGCCATCGCGGGAATTAACCTGGAGAACCGCCGCTGCACTTCCTTAATAGCAACCATGTCCTTCCACAAATTAGGAGACCAAAATCGCTCACAAATGCGGTCTCAACAGGGCCCAAAACAACCTAGGACTGAGATGAGGAAAATCTGTTTCACCCAGAGAGTTGTGAATCTGTGGAATGCTCTACCCCAGAAGGCAGTGGAGGCCAATTCACTGGTAAATTTCACGAGAGAGTTAGATTTAGCTCTTAGGGCTAAACGAAACAAGGGATATGGGGAGAAAGCAGGAACGGGTTACTGATTTTAAATAGAAACATCGAAACATAGAAAAATTGGTGCAGGAGGAGGCTATATGGCCCTTCGAGTCAGCACCGCCATGCATATTGATCGTGGCTGCTCATCCACTATCAGTAACGCGTGCCTGCCTCCTCATGTCTCGATTCTCCCAGCCCCAAGAGCTCTATCTAGCACTCTTTTCATTTCATCCAGTGAATTGGCCTCCACTGCTCTTTGTGACATAATTCCCCAAATTCACAACTCTCTGGGTGAAAAAGATTTTTCTCATTTCAATTTTAAATGCCCTCTCCTTTACTCTTAGACCATGGCCCCTGGTTCAGGATTCCCCCAGCAGTTGCAAAAAAAAATCCTGCATCTAGCTTGACCAGTCCTCTTATAATTGTTTCTGTTTCTACAAGGCCCTCTCTCAATCCGAAATTCCAGTGAATACAAGCCCAATCTTTCAAATCTTTCCTCTTATGAGTCCCGCCATACCGTGGGTTACCCTTGTGAACCTTCGCTGCACTCCCTCCTTGCAAGGATGTCCTTCCCCAAATTGGGAGACCAAAACTGCACACAATACTGCAGATGTTGTCTCACCAAGGTCCTGCACAACTGCAGAATGACCTGTACTCCTATGCGCAAATCCTCTCGTTATGAAGGCCAACATGCCATTAGCTTTCTTCACTACCTGGTGTACCTGAATGTTCGCTTTAAGAGACTGGTGTACAAGGACACCCAAGTCTCGCCGCACATCCCTTTTTCCCAAATCTGACACCATTGAGATAATAATCTGCTTCCATGCTCTTGCCGTCAAAGTGGATAGCCTCACATTTACCTACATTATGCAGCATCTGACATGAATCTGCCCACTCACTCAACCTGTCCAGGTCACCTTACATCCACCTCGCATCCTCTTCGCAGTTCACACTACAACCCGGCTTTGTGTCATCTGCAAATTTGCTCGTGTTACTTTTAAATCCATCAGATGTATCATTAATCTATATTGTCAATAGCTGCGGCCTCTGCACCGAGCTTTGCGGCATTCTACTCGCCACTGTCTGCCATTCTGACAGGTAACTCCTTCATCCATTTTACTTCTCACATTCTCAAAACATCCCAGAAGATTAGTCAAGTAGGATTTCCCCCTTCATAAATCCATGCCGACTTGGACCAATCCTTTAAATGCTATCCAAATGCGCCATTATTACTTCATAAATAATTGACTCCGGCATCTTCCCCGGCTCCGATGTCAGGCTAATTGGTCTATAACTTCCTATTTTCTCTCTCGCTTCTTTCTTGAAAAGTGGAGTAACATTAGCTACCCTCCAATCCACATGAACCGATCCTGAAACTTTAGATCACAGGAAATCATCACCAATACGTCCACGATTTCTAGAGCCACCTCATTGAGTACCCTGGGATGCAGACTTCAGTCCCATCCGTTTACCCCCAAATATATCTTGCCCAATGCAAATTTATTTCAGTTCCCCTGTGTCCCGAGATCCTCTGTCCTGACATCTGGGAGATTTCTGGGTCTTCCTTAGCGGTCAGAATCAGACGTGCCTGTTCAACTCTTCTGCCATTTCCTTGTTCCCCATAACAATTCCTTGTTCCCCATCTATCGCCATCGGGTGGCGCGGCGCGCGGCAATCTCGCCAGCAATATGCCCGTCCTTTCAACCTTTTGTTATTTTCATCTGTCAAAAAAAGTATGTTTCTGGAGGAGTTTTAGTCATTTTGTGTAGAATCGGATCTCCATCATCCGGCGAGATGGCCTGAACCATCGGGCCGCCGTAGCGGTGACGGTGGAGGACTCAAAGCCTCGACCACGGGTGAACAAAGAGGAAGCTGTCTGAAATGTATAGCCTTCCCTCACAATGGGAAACGTTGATTCTGCTGTGTGAGGATGTTCATGTTAAATTATATCGTGTACTAGATTAAGTGGGACCCGTTGGGTCCCAGCATCACACAGGAGGGCTGGTCATCCAACGCAATATTCCACCTCTCCACCAATTCTAATATTGGTGGCCAGTTGGGGGGGGGGGCTGAAGGGACTGGTTTCCAGAGGGCTAGTATGCAAATTGTGCGCCAAATGGATTATTGGGCTGGCGTCTCAGTCAATCAAGTCTGTTGTGCTGGCAACTCACCACTCACGGCTGGTGGGCTGGTAGTTGACTCATGGCTAACCCTTGAAATTTTATTTCAAGCAGGGTATAAGGCCACCAAATTCAAGTGCAGTTTCTTACCACTTCTAGCAGGGTGCAAGGCCACCAAATTCAAGTGCAGTTTCATACCATTTGAAGTAGGGTGCAAAGCCACTAAAGACAGCGAGTCGTGACCTCTCCCTCCTCCATCTTGCAGAGACTGAGCCACACCCACATTTCCGGGTTTTATAACCCCTCCCCCCCCACCGGAAAAGGTGTGGCTTTCATGGAGTGATTGACAGGAGAGAGATTCTCAACATTTAAAAAAAATCTAATAAAACTTTTATTTTTCATTGATGGGAAGAATTCTCTGCACCTGCTCAGCGGTAGGGGGACTGAGTAAGATGGCCAAAAATCACAGCCGTAAGTGGTAGCGTTTTATCTAAAATCAATATACAGTGCAAACAGGAAGTAAGTGCATTTACAGTAGTGCCTTTCAACTTCAAGCCAATGCACCCACGCCACCATTTGCAGTAAGTAGTTCATTTCAAATTCATGCCACCATTTGCAGTAAGTGGTGCCTTTCAACTTCAAGCCAATGCACCCACGCCACCATTTGCAGTAAGTAATGCCTTTTAACTTCAAGCCAATGCATCCAAGCCACCATTTGCAGTAAGTAATGCCTTTTCAATTAAAGCCATTGCATCCAAGCCACCATTTGCAGTAAGTAGTGCCTTTCAACTTCAAACCACACCCAAGCCATACCCAAGCCACCATTAGCAGTAAGTGCCTTTCAACTTCAAGTCAAAGCTCCAAAGCCACCATTTGCCGTAAGTAGTGCCTTTCAACTTCATGCCACCATTTGCAGTGCCTTTCAACTTAATGCCAAAGCACCCACGCTACAATTTGCAGTAAGTAGTGCCTTTCATCTTAATGCCAAAGCAACCAAGCGACCATTTGCAGTAAGTAGTGCCTTTCAACTTCATGCCACCATTTGCAGTCAGTGGTGTATTTCAACTTCAAGCCACACCCAAACCACACCCAAGCCATCATTTGCAGTAAGTGGTGTCTTTCAACTTCAAGCCACACCCAAGCCACACCCAAGCCACCATTTGCAGTAAGTAATGCCTTTTAACTTCAAGCCAATGCATGCATGTCACCATTTGCAGTAAGTAGTGCCTTTCAACTTCAAGCCAAAGCAACCAAGCCACCATTTGCAGTAATAGTGCCTTTCAACTTCATGCCACCATATGCAGTCTGTGGTGTCTTTCAACTTCAAGCCACATAAGTCACACCCAAGCCATCATTTGCAGTAAGTGGTGTATTTCAACTTCAAGCCACACCAAAGCCACACCCAAGCCATCATTTGCAGTAAGTGGTGTCTTTCAACTTCAAGCCACACCCAAGCCACACCCAAACCACCATTTGCAGTAAGTGGTGGCTTTCAACTTCAAGCCACACCCAAGCCATCATTTGCAGTAAGTAGTGCCTTTCAACGTCAAAGCTCCCAAGCCACCATTTCAGTGTGGTATCTTTCAACTTCAAGCCACACCCAAGCCACCATTTGCAGTAAGTAGTGCCTTTCAACTTCAAGCCAAAGCAACCAAACCACCATTTGCAGTAATAGTGCCTTTCAACTTCAAGCCAAAGCAACCAAGCCACCATTTGCAGTAATAGTGCCTTTCAACTTCAAACCAAAGCTCCCAAGCCACCATTTGCAGTACGTAGTGCCTTTGAACTTTCTGGAGCGCTAGTATGAACCATTTTAGAACCAATAGACATATTTTTGCAAGCTTTAGAACCAATAGAGATATTTTTTTCCAAGCTTTTGAACCAATAGAAATTTTTTTGCAAGCTTTAGAACCAATAGAGACATTTTTTTGCAAGCTTTAGAACCAATAGAGACATTTTTTGCAAGCTTTAGAACCAATAGAGACATTTTTTTGCAAGCTTTAGAACCAATAGACATTTTTTAACGAGCTTTAGAACCAATAGACATTTTTTGCAAGATTTAGAACCATTAGACATTTTTTTGCAAGCTTTAGAATCAATAGACATTTTTTAACGAGCTTTAGAACCAATAGACATTTTTTGCAAGATTTAGAACCATTAGACATTTTTTTGCAAGCTTTAGAATCAATAGACATTTTTTGCAAGCTTTAGAACCAATAGAGACACGTTTTGCTAGCTTTAGAACCAATAGACATTTTTTGCAAGCTTTAGAACCAATAGAGACACGTTTTGCAAGCTTTAGAACCAATAGGGACACTTTTTGCAAGCTATAGAACCAATAGACATTTTTTTTGCAAGCTTTAGAACCAATAGACATTTTTGTGTAAGCTTTAGAACCAATAGACATGTTTTGCAAGCTTTGGAACAAATAGGGACATTCTGCAAGCATTTTAGAACCACTAAGGGCACTTACATTTGAGTGAACATGTGTTCAGTGTTATTCACAGCTCAGAGATACGTGACCCTCTGCCTTCCTCCATCTTGAAGAGACTGCGTGGCACACCACTTCCTGGTTTTATAGTCCCTCCCCCTGCCGCCAGCGGGGGCAGCAGAGAGAATGGGGAATTTTGTAAAAACATTAATATATCTGTCATTTTTAATCGACGGGAAAAATCCTCGGCACACATGCGGCGGAGGGGGGCCCTGAGCGAGGTGGCGAAAAATGACGGCCGTAGGTGGCGGCGTTCTCTCCGAAATCGCAGCAAAGATGGCCAAAACCGGTCAAGAACAGACTTTTAGTAATATAGGTTGTGCTCTCTTTTATTCGTATGGCTGTTTGGTAACTCAAATCTCACTGTGCCAATTGGTGCATGTGACAATAAATGTAACTTGAACTTGAACTTGAACTTAATTTCTACTGTTTCTGCCTTCAAGGGCCCCACGTTTGCCTTTACTAATCTTATTCTCTTAACATACCTAAATAAGCTTTTACTGCCCTTTATATTCCTGGCGATCTTACCTTCGTACTTCATCTTGTTACCCAGTATTGACCTTTCTGTTATCTTCTGATGTCCTTTGAAAGTTTTCCCATCCTCTGGCTTCGCACCACTCTTTGCCAAGTTATACATCTTTTCTTTTCGTTTTATACGTCCCCCACTTCCTCTGTCAGCCACGGTTGCCTCTTACTCCCCTTAGAATATTTCTTCATCTTTCGAATGAAATCATCCTGCATCTTCTGCATTCTGCCCAGAAATTCCTGACATTGCTGTTCCTCCGTCATTCCTGCTAGGATCATTTTCCAGTCGGCCTTGGCCAGCTCTTTTGTCATGCCGTCATAGACCTCTTTGTTCAACTGCAACACTGACACTTCTGATTTAACCTTCTCCCTCTCAAATTGCAGATTAAAACTTATCTTATTATGGTCACTCTCTCCTAGCGGTTCATTTACCTTGAGTTCCCTTACTAAATCTGATTCATAGACACCACTTATCCAGAATTGCCTTCTCTCTGGTAGATTCCAATACAACCTGCTTTAAGAATCCATCTCAGGGGCACTCTACAAACTCCCTTTCTTGGGTTCCAGAACCAACTTCATTTTCCCAGTCTACCTGCATTTTGAAATTTCCCTAAAAACAGTGGCATTACATGTGTTATGTGCCAATTTTAACTCCTGCTCCAACTTGCACCCTATATCCGGGCCACTGTTTGGTACTTACTATTGTCGTCTATCCTTTACAATTGCAGAATTCAATCCACAGCGTCTTTACATCGTCAATCCCTCTGTCACCCCTTGCAAGGGATGCATTTCATCCCTCACTAACAGAGCTACCCCACCTCCTGTGCCCACATGCCTTGATCATATTGATTGGTGGTGCTGGCTCGAAGGGAGAATGACTTAGACTTACATCTATTTTCCATGTTTCTGTGTTTATCCATCCCTGCAGGTGACTGCATTAATTGCAATCTGCGTGTTCCCTCAAGTTCAAATTTTATTTCGTCACATACACCTTTCGGTGTAGTGAAATTCTTTTTGCCATGCAGCACATAAAAAAAAGAATACAACATAACAGTAATAGATAGTTTCAGATAGATACATCAAAACATCCCCCCTCAATGGTTCCCATTGTGGGGAAAGGCACAAAGTCCAGTCCCATCCCCATGTCCACCCATAGTCGGCGGGCCTCCTTACTCGAGACCCGCAGCTCCGCCGCCGCCGATGCCGAGCCGGCACCGCTGCCGCCGCAGCCGCTGAGCCGGTGCCGCCGCCGCTGCCGAGCCGGTGCCGCCGCCGCCGCTGAGCCGGTGCCGCCGCCGCTGCTGAGCCGGTGCCGCCGCCGACGCTGAGCCGGTGCCGCCGCCGCCGCTGAGCCGGTGCCGCCGCCGCCGCTGAGCCGGTGCCGCCGCCGCAGCTAAGCCGGTGCCGCCGCCGCCGCTGAGCCGGTGCCGCCGCCGCTGCTGAGCCGGTGCCGTCGCCGGTGCTGAGCCGGTGCCGCCGCCGCTGCTGAGCCGGTGCCGCCGCCGCCGCCGCTGAGCCGGTGCCGTCGCCGGTGCTGAGCCGGTGCCGCCGCCGCCGCTGTGCCGGTGCCGCCGCCGCCGCTGCAGAGCCGGTGCCGCCGCCGCCGCCGATGCCGCCGCCGCCGCCGATGCCGAAGCTCCAGGCGGTCCCCTCAGGAGACGCCGCTCCAGGCCCGCTGGTAGGCCGGTGGGACGGGTCGAAGCTGCAGCCCGGAGAAAAGCTGCATCTCCGACCAGGTAGGGACCCTGAAAATTAGTTTCCCCCTCCCCTCCCCCATCCCCCACACATAAAAAGCTAGAACTCCTCAAACCAAAACACTAAACTAACTAAAAATAAGAAAAAGAGACGAAAAAAACAAACAGCTGCAGGCTAGGCAGCCATTGGACGGCGCCCCTCCCTTCTCTAGACGGCGCCCCTCCCTTTCATTGACAGTCGGAATTATACCGGCACCCAGCCCGACTGTGGCCTCGCATTGATCTTTCGTCGATGTTGTAATCCGCGCTGCTGCAATTCCCACTAACTTTAGCCGTCCAGCCTCTCATGAAACAAGCAAACAGGCCTTGCACTGGCCTTGCTGCATTATTGCGGAATTGCACAGGGGAGCGGCTGCCTCTGCTGACAAAACACCTCCGCCACCCGTTCAGTTTAGTTTATTGTCACGAATACCAAGGTACAGAGAAAAACGTTTGGTGCATACTAACTATTCAGTGGAGAGAAAATACGTGGTAACAATCGAACCATTAACAGTGTACAGATACATGATAAGGGAATAGAGTTAAGTGCAAGATAAAGCCATCAGAGTCCGATAAGGTTAATCAGATGGTCAGCGATGAGGTAGATAATAGTGCAGGATTGCTCTCTCGTTGTGGCAGGATGGCTCAGTTGCCTGATAACCGCTAGGAAGAAAATCTCCCTGAATCTGGAGATGTGAGTTTGCACACTTCTATATCTTCTGCCCGATTGGAGCGAGGACTGTGCGTTCACCCTATCTACTGCCCCCATATGTTCAGCTGCCTGAATTATTCAAATTGTCTACTGAACGTCAGAGATACGTCGGAGCCACATCAGAAGTTTCACATCAGATTCTATGCCTCCAAACAAATCAGGAGGTTTAACAATCCCCGTCTCAAACTCTCCCTCTCCTCGCACATTGATCTTCAAAAATTCCCAGAACACCGCCCGCACCGAAACGAACAGCCCAGCTGAGGTTCCCGCTCAGTTCTCCGGGATAGGCTCCAGGATCTGTCGGGCGACCTGGTTTCCAGCCTCTCGTCACGTAAACCATTTATTCCCGGAGAAGGCGCTATGGGAATCCTCCTGTTTTTTGTGCTGTCACTCTGCTTACGTCGTGAGTACCGGTCCCCTATTCCCACACAGTGCGTCTTTAACATAAAACAACTCGAGTCCACTCCGACCTGAATTTCAAACACTGCCCGCGATGTATCCTTCTGCCGTGGTTCGCCTGGAATTCCCACTCATCTCTCCCTGTGTTTCATCTACAGACTCCTTCAGTCAGTCAGTGACCCAGAGCCCGAATGCGGTGACTGGAACAGAGTGTGAGTCCGTCACCATCACCTGCCTTTTCAAAGAAGGTTCCAGTGGCAGCTACGAATTTTATGTAGGACATTTCTTCAAGCAAGCACAGTCCGGTGCAGAGTGGCAACGGATCACAAAAGGTGCAAGGTTTGTTGTGTCGACCAATAAAGCGGAAAATACATTTACGTTGAAAATTCTTGGTTTGAGAGTTGAGGACATGGCCACATATTACTGTCAAGCTGAGTACAAGTGGAGAATACACAGTGATGGGCCTGCGGTTCCAGCAATACAAAAACCCTGACGGCTGATTCTAGTAGCAACGTGAAGACGCGAGGTGAATCCACCGGGTAACCCACCGTCCCGCTTTGTCCCGCCTGTCCTGCATTCTGGGTTACACCGGATGAAATGCGTGCGATTCAAACAATGGGTTTTCTCCATTTGGCGAGTGCGGTTGGATAATGCCCCCTGTACCGAATATGGTGGAAACGAACTGCCATCGAGAATGACTGACCCCTCTTCTAATGCACAACTCCAGACGGGATCCAGTTACACAAACTGCAATCTGAAAAATGCATTCGCTGAACGTTAATCACCTGCCCGCCCGTCTTACCGGGCGCCTGGGGATTTGAAAGTGACGTGAAACAACGTGTGGCTTTTTGGGATATCCACAGTGTAGGAGAGTCGAGTAAAAACTCACCCCAGTCAAGATATATATTCTTCGGTTCCGGAACCAAAATCATACGATTATTGTTCGTGACGCTGTAGTCCAGATAAATTACACAGGTATTACCACATTCCGTTAACATTCCTTAATAATTGGTTCCGTGTTTGTCAAAGCACACCTGCCTGCGTGTGGGATCACTCTGCTCTTAGCTCTGTTTCTTAGCGGGAACCGGTCGACCCGCCGAGATTTGGGGAACAAGGACAATTACTGGCTGGTCTGAAACTCCTGGAATAATTGGACAGCGATTCGAATGGTTGCCGGGCAAATCGAGGTGAGGACTGTTCTTGTACTGCGAGCATCGAGAGACGGGGCACTGTGGATCCATGGGCCACTTACTATCAGGATGGGACGGGGACTACGGTGACTGTCACTGCCGGTAAGTACCCTAAACCTCTCTTTTCCACTGCTGTTCTTGGAAATATTCAGTTCCCTTTAATATTGGATCATGAGGCATCAATTGCTTTCCAATTGAAACAGATTCTATTTATAAAGGGTTCCAGCAATTTGCTCCAGATATTACGGTACGCGTGAGTCCAATGAGAGGATATGCCGGGCTCCCCGGGAGCACAAAGTTAATCAGTTTGAAGAATAGCTACTTCCCCAAAACTATCAGGATGGGGACACCACACCGTGCTAACCACAGCTATGAAATTCTATGCAAACACAAGTAAATGCGGTCGCTGAATTCGGATTCTGAAGTCTAGATTATAAATGTCGGCTATCAATGTTCTCCTGAAATGCTGCCTGATCCGCGCAGTTAATTTGGAAAGTGGTGAAATCATTGGACAAAGTCAGCATGGATTTACGAAAGGTAAATCATGTCTGACGAATCTTATAGAATTTTTCGAGGATGTAACTAGTAGCGTGGATAGGGGAGAACCAGTGGATGTGGTGTATCTGGACTTCCAGAAGGCTTTCGACAAGGTCCCACATAAGAGATTAGTATACAAATTTAAAGCACACGGCATTGGGGGTTCAGTATTGATGTGGATAGAGAACTAGCTGGCAAACAGGAAGAAAAGAGTAGGAGTAAACAGGTCCTATTCACAATGGCGGTCAGTGACTAGTGGGGTACCGCAAGGCTCAGTGCTGGGACCCCAGCTATTTACAATATATATTAATGATCCGGATGAGGGAATTGAAGGCAAAATCTCCAAGTTGGCGGATGACACTAAGATGGGGGGCAGTGTTAGCTGTGAGGAGGATGCTAGGAGACTGCAGGGTGACTTGGATAGGCTGGGTGAGTGGGAAAATGTTTGGCAGATGCAGTATAATGTGGATAAATGTGAGGTTATCCATTTTGGTGGCAAAAACAGGAACGCAGACTATTATCTAAATGGCGGCCGATTAGGAAAAGGTGAGATGCAGCGAGACCTATGTGTCATAGTACATCAGTCATTGAAAGTAGGCATGCAGGTGCAGCAGGCAGCGAAGAAAGCGAATGTTATGTTAGCTTTCATAGCAAAAGGATTTGAGTATAGGAGTAGGATGTTCTACTGCAGTTGTACAGGGTCTTGGTGAGACCACACCTGGAGTATTGCGTACAGTTTTGGTCTCCAAATCTGAGGAAGGACATTATTGCCATAGAGGGAGTGCAGAGAAGGTTCACCAGACTGATTCCTGGGATGTCAGGACTGTCTTATGAAGAAAGACTGGATAGACTTGGTTTATACTCTCTAGAATTTAGGAGATTGAGAGGGGATCTTATAGAAACTTACAAAATTCTTAAGGGGTTGGACAGGCTAGATGCAGGAAGATTGTTCCCGATGTTGGGGAAGTCCAGGACAAGGGGTCACAGCTTCAGAATAAGGGGGAAATCCTTTAAAACCGAGATGAGAAAAACTTTTTTCACACAGAGAGTAGTGAATCTCTGGAACTCTCTGCCACAGAGGGTAGTTGAGGCCAGTTCATTGGCTATATTTAAGAGGGAGTTAGATGTGGTCCTTGTGGCTAAGGGGGTCAGAGGGTATGGAGAGAAGGCAGGTACGGGATACTGAGTTGGATGATTAGCCATGATCATATTGAATGGCGGTGCAGGCTCGAAGGGCCGAATGGCCTACTCCTGCACCTAATTTCTATGTTTCTATGTTTCTATGTTTCTATGTTAATGCTACCACCAAACCGCCGGCTTGCTCCAAAACACTATGTGAATTCACCCTCTTGGTCTACAAGTTACTGCAGCACTTTGTGTTCATAAACGTTCTATAATTGTTTGTGGTTATACAAAGGATTTGGGTATTTTGTTGATCTGGGATTGTGGCCATTAATTGATTCAATTCGTTTTTGTATTATTATGAGAGGAATGGGGTGACCGTGCGGAATCATTGGAAGAATAGATCGGGTAGATACGCGGAGTCTCTTGTGCAGAGTAGCTGAGTCGAGGACCGGCGGACGCAGGTTTAAGCTGAAGGGGAAGATTTATTTGGATTTCAGGGGTAACGTTTGCACACGGAGGGTAGTGGGTGAACAGAACAAGTTGCCAGAGTACATAGTTGAAGCTGGCACTATCCCACTGTTTAAAAATCAGTTAGACAAGTACATGGACAGGACAGGTTTGTATGGATTTGGACCAAACGCGGGCACGTGACACTAATGTAGCTGTGACATGTTGGCCGGCTTGTGCAACGTGAGGCGAAGAGCCTGTTTCCGCGTTATATCGCTCCATGACTCTATGATTCTGTTATCTGATAAAGCATATTTTATTTCTAGGCCTGTGTACATCTACAAGTAAGAATGTCACTGTTCCGTTGTCGGAACAGAATACATTTGAACACCATGGAATCGTTACTTTTGATTCTAACGGGCAATGACTGTTGGCCTTAACAGCTTTGCCCACATCCAAAACAAAGACAAAGACCATAAGGCATAGAAGCAGAGTTAGGCCATTGGCCGGTCGTAGCAATTGAAATCCGCCGTTGGAAGTGAAAACGAAAAGTGCGTGGGTGAAGACTGCGATATGTAGCAAGGCTCAATTCAGAGAAAATGGGGAAAGTATCCGAGTTTGGAGCGTGAGGACGAAATGCCGATGACAATGCTGCTCAGAGTGATCAGAATGATCAGAACTTCTCCTTCTAAAGTCCAGCGTGTGTTGGCTTGCAGTTAGCAAACGCTTCTTATGCGCGACCGAATGACCCCCCCCCCCCCAAATAATTCTCGTAAACCTCCGCTTGGCAATCTCCAAAAGCACCATATCCTTCCTCAGATACGGGACCCAAATCCGCTCGCGATATTGCAAATGTGATTACGTTTGTGCACGTCAAGTTGATTGCTTTAATCGAAACAGGGCGGACCACGTGAAGGTTGCAATCTTCCACCCCAGCCTACCCTCTATCCACACTGATACCTCATCTCTAACACCAATACTCCAATCTTAATTAGCCGCTTCGCGTCCTGCACCGTTTAGTATGCATCAGAAAATTTAATTAAGGAGCATTTCTGACTTTCCTTTGTCCATCCAGCTTGTTACGTTCACACAGCATTTCCACAGATTTGTCAGGCAAGAGAGTTTATCATGTGCTTCAATGTAACTGGAACCTCATTTTTAATAGACTCTAAAATCGTACCAATTATTGAAGTCATGCTAACCGCCTTATCATTACAACGGGCTTATAAATGTATCCGATACAATTTATGGGATTGATCCACGCCCGCTGCGTGCGAAAGCCTGGGAAACAATCTATTTCTTATTCCCAGGAAACAGAGGGAGATGGCAGGAGAGTAGATGGGCTGTGAGTGAAACTGGGCCCTCTGCAAAACATTCCACAAACTGAAATCAAACGACAGCTGGCAGAACTGTTGAAACGGTTGTCTGGAGGGGGGAATATGAACCGCAGCCAGCAAAAAGCGGGCAATCTAGATTAAAAAACAAAACTGTTCTTCAATGAAAGTGAAACGTAGAAGGACGTGGCCCGGTTAAGAAAAAAACAACTCTTAAGACATAAAGGGCAAATAATTTATCCCGGGTTGTGTAAATTGCACATAAAAGATGACCTTCCAGTTGTTGAACACAGAAGGCTGTGGAGACCAAGTCAGGGGAAAAAATAAGGCAGCGATAGATAGATTTTTGATTAGTCGAGGCGTCAGACGTTATTGTTATTGCGGAGAAGGCAGGAGAATGGTGTTCGCAGGGTGAGATAGTTCAGCCATTATTGAATGGCGTAGTAGGCTTGATGGGCCGAATGGCCTAATTATACTACTATCACATGACCTTATGACCATATGCCTTAAATGCGAAAACATCACTGTTGAACCTTGACTATATCCATGAAGGGATACACTTCATTCAAGCTGTGGGGAGAATGACCAGTTCTAATGTTTTATCGCCAAGAACCAATTACAAAATGTGAGAGAACCGACAAAGGTAATTTGGCTCAAACGCCGGATCGCGACTCTCTGCATCAGCTCCACTATTATCCTGTGCTCGCTTTGACTGTTCCCACAGCCTGGAATATTTCCAATTTCACTTTCATAATCAGAGTTTGACCTCGCGAATATTCGTCAGCGATTTTCACCACGGTGGCGCAACTGAACTAATTTAAACTAAACTAAATTAAAGTCAACGAACCTAAACGAAATTAAAACTCCACTCGTCGTAGGAACAATGACAAGATTCATAAATAACGTTTCCATACATTTTGGAAAAATGTGATGAACTACCGAAGACGGTAACCAGTTTCTGTGTTTTCACAGTCTCCAACAGTCAATGTTAAAACAATAACTATTCCCCTGTTATTTTCTGCAGATTCCATTTCCCAGAGTCCGCCTCAACAATCCTCTCTTTCTGGTGACACTGCCACCCTTAACTGCGTATATTCCGGATTCTGCTCGTACACAGTACACTGGTACCGACTGTTCCCAGGGCAGGCTCTGGAATTCCTGCTCCGAAGACACACTTCAGGAAAGCAAGATAAGGAAGAGGCTGCGGAAGGTCGTATTTCTGGTTCTCTCGATCCAGGCCAGAAAATCAGTCTGTTAACGCTGTCTGAAGTACTGCCGAGCGACGAGGCTGTGTATTACTGTGGGATGAGTCCGCGCATCGCACAGTGGCACAGCGCAGTGAGATAGCTGTACCAAAACCTCAGCGTGGCGGAATACAGGCACACAGCACTGCAGAACATCTGGGGCGCTAACCGAGAACCTTAGTGTAGTATGGATTGATTACACGTTGCGAGGGAAGGAAAGAAAGAGAAAGATTTCAAAGATAAATTATATTGGAATTTACAGAATCACAATTAGTCTGGGAAGAGTGTGTGTGTGTGTGTGTGTGTGTGTGTGTGTGTGTGTGTGTGTGTGTGTGTGTGTGTGTGTGTGTGTGTGTGTGTGTGTGTGTGAGAGAGAGAGAGAGAGAGACAGAGACAGATACGGAGACGGAGACGGAGACGGAGACGGAGACGGAGACGGAGACGGAGACGGAGACGGAGACGGAGACGGAGACGGAGACGGAGGCGGAGGCAGAGGCGGAGAGGGGGTGGTAGAGCACAACACAAACACGCACAGACTAAAACTGTTTAAACATCTCATTCATCTACATTTGCCAATTTGTATCAGTATACTTTACGAAGCAGCAGCAGACGTACCAGTATAAAGACTGATGGACTGCCCACTATTTATGTGCTGGTGGGGGTGCATAATATGCAGAAGGTGGGAGTTGCTCAGTTCCGCACTCGGGAAAAAAATCTCCCCCTTCCCTGAACGGAAACTAGCATAATTATTGTGCCTTAATCTACGTAACCCATTCTGGCCATGGAGGAGGCTCAGAACAGAGTGAGTCCCACCGCAAATTGGAGAAGCGGCATCTCATATTTCGCTTGGGTAGTTTAAACCCCAGCGGTATGAACATTGACTTCTCCAATTTCAGGTAGTCGGTGCTTTCTCCCTCCATCCCTTCCCCTGCCCCGCTCTCCCATAGCTACTGTTTCCGCCTCTTCCATTCTTCTTCCCGCCCCCCCACCCCCGCATCAGTCTGCAGAATGGTCTCGACCCGAAACGTTACCTATTCCTTCTCCCGATAGATCCACGGTCACCAGGCTCCCCCCCCCCCCCCACCCCCGCTCAACCCCGGGACATACCAGAAAACTCGAACATACTCTACCATCAGTCAATCCAGCGTGGGGATTTGCCACTCCAGAGTCAACTCCTTTAATGAAAAGGGCTCGTCAAGGAGTTCAAACACCTCTCTATCTACAGTCAGTACCCTGGTCCCACAAGACCAGCTGAGCCTCCCCGCTGAATCCATCTGCGGAGAACAGAGACCCATAAAAGGACGGAACTAGAGCTCTGATCTTATCTGGATCTTCAACAGTGGAGCCATCATCCGCGAGCAGCTCGAGGAGCTGTTTGCGGAATCCCCGCCCTTTCTCCAGAGAGAAAAAGAAAGGTGATGCCCGTTCCTGATTGTGCAGCATCTGGGCCCGCGACCTCACGTGAGCATCTCGGGATCGCTCCAGCTGCAGGTTCCTCCGTGCTTCCTTCCTCTCATGATACTCTCCCCACTCACAAGTTTCTTCACCAATCCGACCACAAGCGAGACTCTGCGTCGAGTAATTCTCTGCGCTCCGCCTTCTGGTCGAACCCGACGTGAACTCCTGACAAAAGGGACGGATGTAAGCCTTTCCCACATCCCAACACTGCCTAAGGGATGGGAAACCCCTTACTTATCGCTATTCACTTCACCCAAAACCGACTGAATGACTCCTGGAACCGGCTATCCTCCAGCAGCCGGTTATTAAAGTGCCAGAACGCGGACCCAGCTGTTGTGCGCGCTAGGATAAAGTCCACTCACACCAAACAGTGGTCCGAGCACGGCACCGGCCGCACAGAGGCCACGAGACACGAGAGGAAAGTAGACTGTTATCTGAATGGTGGCCGATTAGGAAAAGGGGAGATGCAACGAGACCTGGGTGTCACTTTACACCAGTCATTGAAAGTAGGTATGCAGGTGCAGCAGGCAGTGAAGAAAGCGAATGGTATGTTAAGCCCCTGTCTCACTTAAGAAACCTGGACGGAAACCATCCAAGGTTTCCTGGCGCCCCACCCAAGGTTCCCGTGAGGTTCCCGGAGGTTCCGGTCACTCTCGATGAGTCACCCGGGGTTTTGGTCACTTGCCTGGAAAGCCTCGACCGAAGCGTGAGCTGCATCTACTGATCAAAGATCCGACGGGATCTTTGCTGCAGACCGCACACACAAACACACAAACACACAAACACATCGCGAAGGTGGGGGCCAGGGACAGCGGTGGTGCGCTGCCTGCCCGATGAAAAATAAGGTAAACGGCTGTCACAGAGCACTGTAAGTCCTTTAGAGAGTGCGGGGGGGGGGGGGGGGGGGGGGTAGGGCGGGGGAGAAGGGGAGAGAGAAGGGGAGAGAGAAGCGGAGAGAATGGGGGGAGAAGGGGAGGGGGTGGGGTGGGGGGAGAAGTAGTGGAGACAGTTTTAAGTTTAATAATGTTATGCCCATGTCCCACTTAGAAAACCTGAACGGAAACTTCTGGTGACCTTGCGCCCACCCAAGGTATTCGTGAGGTTCCCGGAGGTTCCGCTAACTCTCCCTATTGGTGGAAAGTGGTTTCCGCGTAGTCGAGGCTTCTTATATGATCCTGCGATTATTTTTTTTTAAAACCCGGCCTCGACTCAGGCAACTTTGCTATCTCCTTCGCTGACCGGCCATTTTGATTGGCTCATTACAGTTTTCAGCAAAGATCCTGTCGGATATTTGGTTTTCAGCACCTAGAAACACAGAAACATAGACACATAGAAAATAGGTGCAGGAGTAGGCCATTCAGCACTTCGAGCCTGCACCACCATTCAATATGACCATGGCTGATCACCCAACTCAGTATCCTGTACCTGCCTTCTCTCCATACACCCTGATCCCTTTAGCCACAAGAGCCACATCGAACTCCCTCTTAAATATAGCCAATGAACTGGCCTCAACTGTGGCAGAGAATTCCAGAGATCCATCACTCTCTGTGTGAAAAATGTTTTTCTCATCTCGGTCCAAAAGGTTTCCCCCTTATCCTTAAACTGTGACCCCTTGTTCTGGAATTCCCCAACATCGGTAACAATCTTCCTGCATCTAGCCTGTCCAACCCCTTAAGAATTTTGTAAGTTTCTATAAGATCCCCCCTCAATCTAATAAACTCTGGCGAGTAGAAGCCGAGTCTATTCAGTCTTTCTTCATATGAAAGTCCTGACATCCCAGGAATCAGTCTGGTGAACCTTCTCCGTCCTCCCTCTATGGCAAGAATGTCCTTCCTCAAATTAGGAGACCAAAACTGTACGCAATACTCCAGGTGTTATCTCACCAAGACCCTGTACAACTGCAGTAGAACCTCCCTGCTCCTATCCTCAAATCCTTTTGCTGTGAATGCTAACATACCATTCGCTTTCTTCACTACCTGCTGCACCTGCATGCCTACTTTCAATGACTGGTGTACCATGACGCCCAGGTCTCGTTGCCTCTCCCCTTTTCCTAATCGGCCACCATTCAGATAACAGTCTACTTTCCTGTTATTGCCACCAAAGTGGACAACCTCACATTTATCCACATTATACTGCATCTGCCATGCATTTGCCCACTCATCCAACCTATCCAAGTCATCTTGCAACCTCCTAGCATACTCTTCACAGCTACCACTGCCCCCCAGTTTCGTGGCATCCGCACACTTGGAGATATTGATATTCAATTCCCTCGTCCAAATCATTAATATATATTGTAAATAGCTGGGGTCCCAGCCCTGAGCCTTGCGATACTAGTCACTGCCTGCCATACTGAAAAGGACCCGTTTACTCCTACTCTTTGCTTCCTGTGTGCCAGCCAGTTCTCTATCCACTTCAATACTGAACCCCCAATACCGTGTGATTTAAGTTTGTATACTAATCTCTTATGTGGGACCTTGTCGAAAGCCATCTGAAAGTCCAGATATAACACATCCACTGTTTCTCCCTTATCCACTCTACTAGTTCCATCCTCGTAAAATTATATAAGATGCGTCAGACAGGATTTACCTTTCATAAATCCGTGCTGACTTTGTCCAATGATTTCACCATTTTCCAAATGTGCTGCTATCCCATCTTTAATAACTGATTCAAGCAGTTTCCCCACTACCGATGTTAGACTAACTGGTCTGGAATTCACCGTTTTCTCTCAGGGAGTCAAGCGACATACGAGATGCTGTTCCTCCATTTTTACCTCCATTTTTTTTGCGTGGCCTCGCTCGAACAGTTGAGGAGGACAACGACAGAAAGGTTTACATGGGAATGGGAAGAGGTGTTAAAATGTTTGCCCACCGGAAGAACGTAAAGGCAAATGCGGAAATTGATTTGTTACCGTACATAGGATCATACAATCACAGGGTCATAGAGTGATACAGTGTTGTATCAGGACCTTAGGCACAACTCGCCCACACCGGCCAACAATATCCCAGATACTTGCCTGCGCTTGGTCCATATCCCTCCAAATCTCTCCTATCCATGTACCCGTCTATCTATTTCTTAAACAATGGGATAGTCCCAGCCTCGACTAGCTCCAGTGGCAGCTTGTCCCATACACCCACAACCCTTTATATGAAAATATTTCCCCACGGATTTCTATTAAATATGTTTCCCTTCTCCTTGAACCTATGCCCTCTGGAAGTCGATTCTCTGGGCAAACGACTCTGTGCATCTACCCGATATATTCATCGCATGATTTTGTATTTCTGGCTCTCCTCACCTATAGCTTTACATTCGATAGAAGTTTTCCGCATACAGGATGTATTTTAATCACGGTATCTGTATGAAACTTTGCACAATCCACATCATCCGCTGCTGAAACAGCAGATTCTCTTCAAACCGAAAACCTCGTCAATGAGCAATGGTACGGGTTTTCAATAATGAAAGGAAATCATCAAACAACACGTTGAACCTATTCAACTGACAATCTTCACTCTTTTTGAAAACAATATGTTCCAGGCATATGTATACATATTCGTGAAAACACAGACGTTGATTGATTGAACGGGGCACATGGGAATACGTACAGGAGGCGAGACTGAGCCCATGAACCTACTAAGCAGCTGGGCGTGCCCGACAGGGCAAATGGACATAAAATGTCCACACATTAAATGCTGTCTTTTCACATAAACCCTACAGCAAAGCAACGCATGAAGCCCAGCTAGTCACTCGTTTTTGTTATATTATTTTAACTTACACTTTATCGATTTAAATATCTTTCCAGTGCAAATGATCGGATAAGTTAGCACACGGAACAGCTCCTCTCTAAACTTGCTCTGGCTCACGGTGTAAATGGCCGTGTTGGTGCAGGTGTTCAGCAACTGAAGCATCAGTCCAACTCCTTCGAATTCTTCCAAAGGGTTTCCCCAGGCCTTGCGCATAAACACTTTTAAACTTCGATACGCAATGAAATGTGCAACACTTGTGGCCCAGAGCAGGATGAAGGAGCTCGAGATTGCCAGAAGTAGAACAACCGAGCGTCTGCGGTTCACCATCTCCTGGTCTTTCTTTTTCTCCCCACCGCTGATGTCTCGGAGGTTCCTGCGGACCCGACTGGCCACGGAAATACGTCTGATGGTGAGCGCGTTAAACAAAAAAATCAGGCAGAATGGAATCACCGGGGTGAACAACTGTTCGATCCAAGAGAACACCATCCATTCGGGACGTATATAAAACTCTACAGTTTTGACGCAGCCTTGCTCACCACCCTTCCCGGGATGAGAAATGTATGCGAAGGGCAAGGGTAGATTTTTGAGGCAGACGAGCGGGCACACTGTCAGGATAACAATCGACGCGGTTCTCTCGGTGCAATATTTGGTTTTCATGTTCTGAGTAGAAATCGCAACAAAGCGATCAAAGGTGAAAGCGACTGTGAACCACACAGAACAATCCACCGTGAAGGATGCCAGGTAGATTATTAGTTTGCACACTGGAGTGTAGGGCCACGAAGATTGCCACCAATAACTATCAGCAATCCGGTGAAATATCACCTCACTGAGAATCACGGAGAGGTCCGCGGTCGCCATGGCTACCGTGTAACGAGTGATGCACTTGGAGAGGCCGTACTTGCCACGGGACAGGATCACAATCGCCATCAGATTCACTGGGAAAGAATTAAAACAGAAATATAGAACATTTGCAACAGGTCAGACAATGTATCTAAAACTGAAATTAACAATCCAAATTACCGTCGATCAAATCAGAATGAAGAGGGGATCCTCCCAATATCAAATATGTGATTTCATTTTTATTACGGTAAATTCAAATGCGCAGTGTCGTTTTTATTGGTGAGACGTGAGCAACCTTTGCGTCGGGGCATTTAGTCAATCGGGGTCTGTATTAACGCGGTCTGTTTTTCCGAACATGAGGCCAAGGAAAGGGATTCAGGGAAGCGCAGCAAATATAACTACAAACACCCTTCACGAACATGGCTAACAACATAACGGGCAAGTATTTTCTGCCGAACAGCGGGCGGGCCTGTGTACTGTACCTGACAAGAAAAAGTTCTGGCTAATCTCAGTGCGCAAGCAATAACTCTGCAGGACATAGATATGCGACTCATCACCTCGAGACCCTTCTTCAGACTCCGATCGGAAGAATGTTCCCAACCCGTTACGTAGACTGCGTCGGTCCTCCAGAGACGCTGCAAGACTGGTTGAGTTAACCAGTTCCTTGTTGTCACTGCTCGATCGCAGCACTTGTAGTTTATTTTATCTGTGCTCCGTTTTTGTGGAGCACGTTGTACGTACGACCTTCAAACCTGTCTCTGCGAAATTATCCCTATGAGAATTTAGGAGTGATGCAGAAAATGCAGTGCCAAATTACTGGACGGGGTGTATTTCCCGTTCTGCCGAGTGCAGTACGCACAGTGGAACAGAAACTGCCACTCACAGCGAGGACAAATTTCGCTTCACCTACCGGCAATGATTTCAGTAAAAAGCCGCGAAGCTACATTCCTGCCAACGTCAATGAGCGGCATCCATCACATACACCAACGCGCTTCCTCGCTCCTAAGATGTACATTGCTTAGTTGTTTTTAGTTTAGGAATACAGGCGAAAACTCGAACACAGCCCACTTAATCCGCACCGATCGCGCACACTAACACGAGCCGACACACACCAGGGACAATTTATTTTAATTTTATGGAGCGTGGGAGGTAACCGAAGATCTCGTTGAAAACCTAAAAGGTTACGGGGACAAGGTACAAACTCCGCACAGACATCCGCTGTAAGACAGTTGGTCTAGCGCTGCGCCACCGTGCAGCCCTAACGCCTGCTAGTTATTCGGTATGTTTTCTTAACCTTTAATATTCTGCGCTTTTAAAACAGTCTTTGTTAGTTCCATGAGATGTACCGACAATTACCTACCAGGTATACCGATTACTGCCAGAATCGGGTAATACACATTTTCTATATACGCGATCTCGTCATAATGCATTTTAATGCGACGGTCCAGGCGATCACTCCTTGTGCTGCCGCTCAGCGGTTGTCAGCGAAACAAACAAATATCTGGCATATTTATAATGTAGACAAAGGGAAAAACAGGCAACTAGATTACATCCCTGTGGACATTACTTACACACTTTTGAACAAACATCTACTGTTTTCCATGTAATACTCAGATTCACCTTATTCTTAAACAGTGGCCCCTGGTTCTGGACTCCCCCAACTTCGGGAACATGACTCATGCCTCTTGCTTGTCCAAAGCTTTAATAATCTTATATGTTTCAATAAGATCCCCTCTCATTCTTCTGAATTACAGAATATGCAAACCCAGCCGCCCCATTCTCTCAGCATATGACAACCTAGAAATTAACCACGTGAACCTATGCTGCATTCCCACAAGATCAAGAATATTGGACCGGCTAGATGCAGGAAAAATGTTCAGGATATTGAGAGAGTCCAGAAACAGAGGTCCCAGTTTACGAATAAGTGGTAGGCCATTTAGAAACATAGGAATAATTTAGAAGATTGAGCGGGGATCTTATAGAAACTTACAAAATTCTTAAGGGATTGGACAGGCTAGATGCAGGATGATTGTTCCCGATGTTGGGGAGGTCCAGAACAAGGGGTCACAGTTTAAGGTTAAGGGGGAAATCTATTAGGACCGAGATGAGAAAAACATTTTTCACACAGAGAGTGGTGAACCTGTGGAATTCTCTACCACAGAAGGTAGTTGAGGACAGTTCATTGGCTATATTTAAGAGGGAGTTAGATGTGGACCTTGTGGCTAAAGGTATCAGGGAGTATGGAGAGAAGGCAGGTACATGATACTGAGTTGGATGATCAGCCATGATCATATTGAATGGCGGTGTTGGATCGCAGGGCCGAATGGCCTACTACTGCACCTATTTTCTATGTTTCTATGTTTCTAGTAGAAAATTTGATGCAGGATGAGGCCATTCTGTCCTGCGAGCCAGCGCCACCATTCAATGTCGTCATGGCTGATCATCTAAAATCAGTACCTCGTTCCTGTTTTTACCCCATATCCCTTGATTCCTTTAGTCCCAAGAGCTAAATCTAACTCTCTCTTGAAACATCCAGTAAATATTCTGTGCCAGAGAATTCCACAGATTTACAACTCTCTGGGTGAAAGATATTTGCCCTCATCTCAGTCCTAAATGGCCTATCCTTATTCTTAAACTGTGAATCCTTATTCTGGACTCCACCAACATCGGGAACATGTTTCCTGCATCTAGCCTATCCAACCCTTTAAGAATATTATATGTTTCTATAAAATCCCCCCTCGTCCTTCAAAATGCTAGTGAATACAAGCCCTCTCAACCTATTCATTCGTCATATGACAATCTCGCCATCGCGGGAATTAACCTGGAGAACCGATGCTGCAATAGCAATCATGTCCTTCCACAAATTAGGAGACCAAAATCGCTCACAAAGGCGGTCTCACAAGGGCCCAAGACAACTTAGGACTGAGATGAGGAAAATCTGTTGCATCCAGAGAGTTGTGAATCTGTGGAATGCTCTACCACAGAGGCAGTAGAGGAAAATTCACTGGAAGATTTCACGAGAGAGTTAGATTTAGCTCTTTGAGGCTAAAGGAGACAAGGGATATGGGGAAAAAGCAGGAACGGGGTACTGATTCTAAATAGAAACATCAAAACATAGAAGATAGGTGCACGAGGAGGCTATATGGCCCTTCGAGTCAGCACCCCCATGCATATTGATCATGGCTGCTCATCCACTATCAGTAACACGTGCCTGACTTGTCCTCATTCCTCTTGATTCACCCAGCCCCAAGAGCTCTATCTCTTTTAATTTCATTCAGTGAATTGGCCTCCATTGCCTTCTGTGATAGAGATTTCCACAAATTCACAACTCTCCGGGTGAAAAAGATTTTTCTCAGTTTTAAATGATCTCCCCTTTACTCTTAGTCTGTGCATCTGGTCCAGGACCCCGCCAGCATTTGGAACATCGTTCCTGCATCTAGCTTGACCAGTCCTTTTATAATTGTTTCTGTTTCTGCAAGATACCCTCTCATCCTTCTAAATTCCAGTGAATACATAGAAACATAGAAACATAGAAAATAGGACTGTGCGTCCACCCTATCTACTCCCCTCATTGTTCAGCTGCCTGAATGGTTCAGATGGTCAACTGAACGTCAGAGAAACGTCAGAGCCACATCAGTAGTTTCACATCAGCTTCTAGGCCACCAAACAAAGCAGCAGGTTTAAGGATCCCCTTCTCAAACTCTCTGTCTCCTCGCACATCGATTGGGATTTTTTCAAACGTTACCAGAACACCTCACGCACCTAAACGAACAGGCCATCTGAGGTTCCCGCTCAGTTCTCCGGGATAGGCTGCAGGATGTGTCTGGCGACCTGGTTTCCAGCCTCTCGTCACGTGAACCATTTACTCCCGGAGAAGGCGCGATGGGAATCCTCCCGTTTTTTGTGCTGTCACTCTGTTTATGCCGTGAGTACCGGTCCGCTACTCCCACACAGTGCGGCTTTAACATAAAACAACTCGAGTCCACTCCGACCTGAATTTCAAACACTGCCCGCGATGTATCCTTCTGCCGTGGTTCGCCTGGAATTCCCACTCACCTCTCCCTGTGTTTAATCTACAGACTCCGTCAGTCAGTCAGTGACACAGAGCCCGAATGCGGTGACTGGAAAAGAGTGTGAGTCCGTCACCATCACCTGCCTTTTCAAAGAAGGTTCCAGTGGCAGCTACGTATTTAATGTAGGACTTTTCTTCAAGCAAGCACAACCCGGTGCTAAACGGCAGCGGATCACAACAGGTGGACGGTTTGTTGTGTCGTCCAATAAAGCGGAAAAGACCTTTACGGTGAAAATTATTCGTTTGAGAGTTGAGGATATGGCCACATATTACTGTCAAGCTGAGTATAGGTGGAGAACACACAGTGATGGGCCTGCGGTTCCAGCAATACACAAAACCTGACGGCAGATTCTAGTAGCAACGTGAAGATGCGATGTGAATCCACCTGGTAACCCACGGGCCCGCTTTGTCCCGCCCGACCTGCATTCTGGGTTGCACCGGATGAAATGCGTGCGAGTCAAACAATGGGGGTTCTCTATTCGGCGAGTGCGGCTGGATAATGCCCCCTTTACCAAAAATGGTGTCAACGAACTGCCATCGAGAATGACTGACCACTCTTCTGATGCACAACTCCAGACGGGATCCAGTTACACAAACTGCAATCTGAAAGATGCATTCGCTGAACGTTAATCTCCTGCCCGCCCGTCTCGCCGGGCGCCTGGGGATTTGAAAGTGACGTGAAACAACGTGTGGCAGCGGGATATCCACAGTGTAGGAGAGTCGAGTAAAAACTCACCCCATTCAAGATATATATCCTTGGGTTCCGGAACCAAAATAAAACGATTATTGTTCGTGACGCTGTAGTCCAGATAAATTACACAGGGATTACCACATTCCGTTAATATTCCTGAATAATTGGTTTGTGTTTGTTAAAGCACACCAGCCTGCGTGTTGGAGATCACTCTGCTCTTAGCTATGTTTCTTAGCGGGAACCGGTCGACCCACCGATGATTGGGAAGCAAGGATAGTTACTGGTTTGTCTGAAACTCCTGGAATAATTGGACCGCGATTCTAATGGTTGCCGGGCAAATCGCGGTGAGCACGTTTCTTGTACCGCGAGCATCGACAGACGGGGCACTGTGGCTGGGCTTCATGGAGCACTTACTATCAGGATGGGAAATGGAACTACGGTGGCTGTCGCAGCCGGTAAGTACCCTAAACCTCTCTTATCCACTGCTTTTCTTGGAAATATTCAGTTCCCTTTTATATTGGATCATGAGGCATCAATTGCTTTCCAATTGAAACAGATCATATTTATAAAGGGTTCCGGCAACTTGCTCCAGATGTTACGGTACGCGTGAGTCCAATGAGAGGATATGTCGGGTTCCCCGGGAGCACAACGTGAATCAGGTTGAAGATTAGCTACTTCCCAAAAACCATCATGATCGGGAACACCACACCGTGCTAACCACAGCTATGAATTTCTATGCAGACACAAGTAATGCGGACGCTGACATCGGATTCTGAAGTCTAGATACCAAATGTCGGCTATCAATGTTCTCCTGAAATGCTGCCTGACCCGCGCAGTTAGTGCTACCATCAAACCGCCGGCTTGCTCCAAAACACTATGCCAATTCACCCACTTGGTCTACAAGTTACTGCATCCCATTGTGTTCATAAACTTTTCAGAATTGTCTCTGGTTATACCAATGATTTGTTTTTTTGTTGTTGCTCGAGGATCGTGCCCATTAAATTATTGAGTTAGATTGTGTATCATACATTAGGAGAGGAATGGACTGATCGTACGGAAGTGTATAAAATCAAGGGAAGAATAGATCGGGTAGAAACGCAGAGTCTCTTGTGCAGAGTAGGTGAGTTGAGGAACGGAGGACACAGGTTTGAGCTGAAGGGGAAGATTTAATAGGATTTGAGGGGCACCATAGAAACATAGAAATATAGAATATAGGTCCAGGAGTAGGCCATTCGGCCCTTTGAGCCTGCACCGCCATTCAATTTCATCATGACTGCTCATCCAACCCAGTATCCTGTACCTGCCTTCTCTCCATACCCCATCCATAACGTTTTCACGCGGAGGGTAGTGGGTGTACAGAGCAAGTTGCCATAGCACATAGTTGAAGCTGGCACTATCCCACTGTTTAATACTCAGTTAGACAAGTACATGGACAGGCCAGGTTTGTATGGATTTGGACCAAACGCGGGCAGGTGGCACTAATGTAGCTGTGACATTCTTGGGCAACGTGAGCCGAAGAGCCTGTTTCCGCGTTATATCGCTCCATGACTCTATGACTCTGTTATCTGATAAAGCATGTTGCATTTCTAGGCCTGTGTGAATCTACAAGTAAGAATGTCACTGTTCCGTTGTCGGAACAGAATACATTTGAACACCCTGGAATCGTTAATTTTGTTTCTAACGAGCAATGACTGTTGGCCTTAACAGCTATGCCCACATCCAAAACAAAGACAAATACCATAAGGCATAGAAGCAGAGTTAGGCCATTGGCCGGTCGTGGAAATTGAAATCCGCCGTTGGAAGTGAAAACGAGAAGTGCGTGGATGAAGACTGCGATATGTAGCAAGGCTTAATTCAGAGAAAAGTGGGAAAGTATCCGAGTTTGGAGCATGAGAACGAAATGCCGATGTCAATGTTGCTCAAATCTCAATCAGAGTGATCAGAGTGATCAGAACTTATCCTTCTCAAGTCCAGCGTGTGTAGGCTTGGA